>NC_052505.1:65694348-65885741 GCF_014356525.2 Nilaparvata lugens | reverse complement strand
CTGAGATTACATCATGGATTTTCGAGAAAATAAAAATTTCAATTTTTCATGATTTTCATGATGGTTAGCCTACATCATGGATTTTCTGAGATTACATCATGGATTTTCGAGAAAATAAAAAATTTCAATTTTTCATGATTTTCATGATGGTTAGCTACATCATGGATTTTCTGAGATTTACATCATGGATTTTCGAGAAAATAAAAAATTTCAATTTTTCATGATTTTCATGATGGTTAGCCTACATCATGGATTTTCTGAGATTTACATCATGGATTTTCGAGAAAAAAAAAATTTCAATTTTTCATGATTTTCATGATGGTTAGCCTACATCATGGATTTTCTGAGATTTACATCATGGATTTTCGAGAAAATAAAAAATTTCAATTTTTCATGATTTTCATGATGGTTAGCCTACATCATGGATTTTCTGAGATTACATCATGGATTTTCGAGAAAAAAAAATTTCAATTTTTCATGATTTTCATGATGGTTACCTACATCATGGATTTTCTGAGATTACATCATGGATTTTCTGAGATTACATCATGGATTTTCGAGAAAATAAAAAATTTCAATTTTTCATGATTTTCATGATGGTTAGCCTACATCATGGATTTTCTGAGATTTACATCATGGATTTTCGAGAAAATAAAAAATTTCAATTTTTCATGATTTTCATGATGGTTAGCCTACATCATGGATTTTCTGAGATTTACATCATGATTTTCGAGAAAAAAAAATTTCAATTTTTCATGATTTTCATGATGGTGTTACATCATGGATTTTCGAGAAAAAAAAATTTCAATTTTTCATGATTTTCATGATGGTTAGCCTACATCATGGATTTTCGAGAAAATAAAAAATTTCAATTTTTCATGATTTTCATGATGGTTAGCCTACATCATGGATTTTCTGAGATTTACATCATGGATTTTCGAGAAAATAAAAAATTTCAATTTTTCATGATTTTCATGATGGTTAGCCTACATCATGGATTTTCTGAGATTTACATCATGGATTTTCGAGAAAAAAAAATTTCAATTTTTCATGATTTTCATGATGGTGTTACATCATGGATTTTCGAGAAAATAAAAAATTTCAATTTTCCATGATTTTCATGATGGTTAGCCTACATCATGGATTTCCTGAGATTTACATCATGGATTTTTGAGAAAATAAAAAATTTCAATTTTTCATGATTTTCATGATGGTGTTACATCATGGATTTTCTGAGATTTACATCATGGATTTTCTGAGATTTACATCATGGATTTTCGAGAAAATAAAAAATTTCAATTTTTCATGATTTTCATGATGGTTAGCCGACATCATGGATTTTCTGAGATTTACATCATGGATTTTCGAGAAAATAAAAAATTTCAATTTTCCATGATTTTCATGATGGTTAGCCTACATCATGGATTTTCTGAGATTTACATCATGGATTTTCGAGAAAATAAAAATTTCAATTTTTCATGATTTTCATGATGGTTAGCCTACATCATGATTTTCTGAGATTTACATCATGGATTTTCGAGAAAAAAAAAATTCAATTTTTCATGATTTTCATGATGGTTAGCCTACATCATGGATTTTCTGAGATTTACATCATGGATTTTCGAGAAAATAAAAAATTTCAATTTTTCATGATTTTCATGATGTTAGCCTACATCATGGATTTTCTGAATTTACATCATGGATTTTCGAGAAAATAAAAAATTTCAATTTTTCATGATTTTCATGATGGTGTACATCATGGATTTTCTGAGATTTACATCATGGATTTTCGAGAAAATAAAAAATTCAATTTTTCATGATTTTCATGATGGTGTTACATCATGGATTTTCGAGAAAATAAAAAATTTCATTTTTCATGATTTTCATGATGGTTAGCCTACATCATGGATTTTCTGAGATTTACATCATGATTTTCGAGAAAATAAAAATTTCAATTTTTCATGATTTTCATGATGGTTAGCCTACATCATGGATTTCCTGAGATTTACATCATGGATTTTCGAGAAAAAAAATTTCAATTTTTCATGATTTTCATGATGGTAGCCTACATCATGGATTTTCTGAGATTTACATCATGGATTTTCGAGAAAATAAAAAATTTCAATTTTTCATGATTTTCATGATGGTTAGCCTACATCATGGATTTTCTGAGATTTACATCATGGATTTTCGAGAAAATAAAAATTTCATTTTTCATGATTTTCATGATGGTGTTACATCATGGATTTTCTGAGATTTACATCATGGATTTTCGAGAAAATAAAAAATTTCAATTTTTCATGATTTTCATGATGGTGTTACATCATGGATTTTCGAGAAAAAAAAAATTTCAATTTTTCATGATTTTCATGATGGTTAGCCTACATCATGGATTTTCTGAGATTTACATCATGGATTTTCGAGAAAATAAAAAATTTCAATTTTTCATGATTTTCATGATGGTAGCCTACATCATGGATTTTCTGAGATTAACATCATGGATTTTCGAGAAAAAAAAAATTTCAATTTTTCATGATTTTCATGATGGTTAGCTACATCATGGATTTTCTGAGATTTACATCATGGATTTTCGAGAAAATAAAAAATTTCAATTTTTCATGATTTTCATGATGGTTAGCCTACATCATGGATTTTCTGAGATTTACATCATGGATTTTCGAGAAAATAAAAAATTTCAATTTTTCATGATTTTCATGATGGTAAAAATTTCAATTTTTCATGATTTTCATGATGGTAGCCTACATCATGGATTTTCTGAGATTTCATCATGGATTTTCGAGAAAAAAAAATTTCAATTTTTCATGATTTTCATGATGGTTAGCCTACATCATGGATTTTCTGAGATTACATCATGGATTTTCGAGAAAATAAAAAATTCAATTTTTCATGATTTTCATGATGGTTAGCCTACATCATGGATTTTCTGAGATTCACATCATGGATTTTCTGAGATTTACATCATGGATTTTCGAGAAAATAAAAATTTCATTTTTCATGATTTTCATGATGGTTACCTACATCATGGATTTCCTGAGATTTACATCATGGATTTCCTGAGATTTACATCATGGATTTTCGAGAAAATGAAAAATTTCAATTTTTCATGATTTTCATGATGGTTAGCCTACATCATGATTTTCTGAGATTTACATCATGGATTTTCGAGAAAATAAAAAATTTCAATTTTTCATGATTTTCATGATGGTTAGCCCACATCATGGATTTTCTGAGATTTACATCATGGATTTTCGAGAAAATAAAAAATTTCATTTTTCATGATTTTCATGATGGTTAGCTACATCATGGATTTTCTGAGATTTACATCATGGATTTTCGAGAAAATAAAAAATTTCAATTTTTCATGATTTTCATGATGGTTAGCCTACATCATGGATTTTCTGAGATTTACATCATGATTTTCGAGAAAATAAAAAATTTCAATTTTTCATGATTTTCATGATGGTTACCTACATCATGGATTTTCTGAGATTTACATCATGATTTTCGAGAAAATAAAAAATTTCAATTTTTCATGATTTTCATGATGGTTACCTACATCATGGATTTTCTGAGATTTACATCATGGATTTTCGAGAAAATAAAAAATTTCATTTTTCATGATTTTCATGATGGTTATCCTACATCATGGATTTCCTGAGATTTACATCATGGATTTTCGAGAAAAAAAAATTTCAATTTTTCATGATTTTCATGATGGTTAGCCTACATCATGGATTTTCTGAGATTTACATCATGGATTTTCGAGAAAATAAAAATTTCAATTTTTCATGATTTTCATGATGGTTAGCCTACATCATGATTTTCTGAGATTTACATGATGGATTTTCGAGAAAATAAAAAATTTCAATTTTTCATGATTTTCATGATGGTTAGCCACATCATGGATTTTCTGAGATTTACATCATGGATTTTCGAGAAAATAAAAAATTTCAATTTTTCATGATTTTCATGATGTTTAGCCTACATCATGGATTTTCTGAGATTTACATCATGATTTTCGAGAAAATAAAAAATTCAATTTTTCATGATTTTCATGATGGTTAGCCTACATCATGGATTTTCTGAGATTTACATCATGGATTTTCGAGAAAAAAAAATTTCAATTTTTCATGATTTTCATAATGGTTAGCCTACATCATGGATTTTCGAGAAAATAAAAAATTTCATTTTTCATGATTTTCATGATGGTTAGCCTACATCATGGATTTTCTGAGATTTACATCATGGATTTTCGAGAAAATAAAAATTTCAATTTTTCATGATTTTCATGATGGTTAGCCTACATCATGGATTTTCTGAGATTTACATCATGGATTTTCGAGAAAATAAAAAATTTCAATTTTTCATGATTTTCATGATGGTTAGCCTACATCATGGATTTTCTGAGATTTACATCATGGATTTTCGAGAAAATAAAAAATTTCAATTTTTCATGATTTTCATGATGGTGTTACATCATGGATTTTCGAGAAAATAAAAAATTTCAATTTTTCATGATTTTCATGATGGTTAGCCACATCATGGATTTTCGAGAAAATAAAAAATTTCAATTTTTCATGATTTTCATGATGGTTAGCCTACATCATGGATTTTGAGAAAATAAAAAATTTCAATTTTTCATGATTTTCATGATGGTTACCTACATCATGGATTTTCTGAGATTTACATCATGGATTTTCGAGAAAATAAAAAATTTCAATTTTTCATGATTTTCATGATGGTTAGCCTACATCATGGATTTTCGAGAAAAAAAAATTTCAATTTTTCATGATTTTCATGATGGTTAGCCTACATCATGGATTTTCTGAGATTTACATCATGGATTTTCGAGAAAAAAAAATTTCAATTTTTCATGATTTTCATGATGGTTAGCCTACATCATGGATTTTCTGAGATTTACATCATGGATTTTCGAGAAAAAAAAATTTCAATTTTTATGATTTTCATGATGGTTAGCCTACATCATGGATTTTCTGAGATTTACATCATGGATTTTCGAGAAAAAAAAAATTTCAATTTTCATGATTTTCATGATGGTTAGCCTACATCATGGATTTTCTGAGATTTACATCATGGATTTTCGAGAAAATAAAAAATTTCAATTTTTCATGATTTTCATGATGGTTAGCCTACATCATGGATTTTCTGAGATTTACATCATGGATTTTCGAGAAAATAAAAAATTTCAATTTTTCATGATTTTCATGATGGTTAGCCTACATCATGGATTTTCTGAGATTTACATCATGGATTTTCGAGAAAATAAAAAATTTCAATTTTTCATGATTTTCATGATGGTTAGCCTACATCATGGATTTTCTGAGATTTACATCATGGATTTTCGAGAAAATAAAAAATTTCAATTTTTCATGATTTTCATGATGGTTAGCCTACATCATGGATTTCCTGAGATTTACATCATGGATTTTCGAGAAAATAAAATATATCAATTTTTCATGATTTTCATGATGGTTAGCCTACATCATGGATTTTCTGAGATTTACATCATGGATTTTCGAGAAAATAAAAAATTTAAATTTCTCATGATTTTCATGATGGTTAGCCTACATCATGGATTTTCTGTGATTCACATCATGGATTTTCGAGAAAATAAAAAATTTCAATTTTTCATGATTTTCATGATGGTGTTACATCATGGATTTTCGAGAAAATAAAAAATTTCAATTTTTCATGATTTTCATGATGGTTAGCCTACATCATGGATTTTCTGAGATTTACATCATGGATTTTCGAGAAAATAAAAAATTTCAATTTTTCATGATTTTCATGATGGTTAGCCTACATCATGGATTTTCTGAGATTTACATCATGGATTTTCGAGAAAAAAAAATTTCAATTTTTCATGATTTTCATGATGGTTAGCTACATCATGGATTTTCTGAGATTACATCATGGATTTTCTGAGATTTACATCATGGATTTTCGAGAAAATAAAAAATTTCAATTTTTCATGATTTTCATGATGGTTAGCCTACATCATGGATTTTCTGAGATTTACATCATGGATTTTCGAGAAAAAAAAAATTCAATTTTTCATGATTCTCATGATGGTTAGCCTACATCATGGATTTTCGAGAAAATAAAAAATTTCAATTTTTCATGATTTTCATGATGGTGTTACATCATGGATTTTCGAGAAAATAAAAAATTTCAATTTTTCATGATTTTCATGATGGTTAGCCTACATCATGGATTTTCTGAGATTAACATCATGGATTTTCGAGAAAAAAAAATTTCAATTTTTCATGATTTTCATGATGGTTAGCCTACATCATGGATTTTCTGAGATTTACATCATGGATTTTGAGAAAATAAAAAATTCAATTTTTCATGATTTTCATGATGGTTAGCCTACATCATGGATTTTCTGAGATTTACATCATGATTTTCGAGAAAATAGAAAATTTCAATTTTTCATGATTTTCATGATTTTACTACATCATGGATTTTCTGAGACTTACATCATGGATTTTCTGAGATTTACATCATGATTTTCGAGAAAATAAAAAATTTCAATTTTTCATGATTTTCATGATGGTTAGCCTACATCATGGATTTTCTGAGATTTACATCATGGATTTTCGAGAAAAAGAAAATTTCAATTTTTCATGATTTTCATGATGGTGTTACATTATGGATTTTCGAGAAAATAAAAAATTTTAATTTTCCATGATTTTCATGATTTTACTACATCATGGATTTTCGAGAAAATAAAAAATTTAAATTTTTCATGATTTCCATGATGGTTAGCCTACATCATGGATTTTCTGAGATTTACATCATGGATTTTCGAGAAAATAAAAATTTTAAATTTTCCTTTTTTTTCATGATTTTTAGCCTACATCATGGATTTCCTGAGATTTACATAATGGATTTTCGAAAAAATAAAAAATTTCAATTTCTCAAGATTTTCATGATGGTTAGCCTACATCATGGATTTTCTGAGATTTACATCATGGATTTTCGAGAAAATAAAAAATTCAATTTTTCATGATTTTCATGATGGTTAGCCTACATTATGGATTTTCTGAGAATTACATCATGGATTTTCGAGAAAATAAAAAATTTCAATTTTTCATGATTTTCATGATGGTTAGCCTACATCATGGATTTTCTGAGATTTACATCATGGATTTCATAGTAGGGGTAAAGTGAGAATACTGCCCCAAAGCTGGCTCAAACCTGCCCCAAACCTGGCTCAAATCTGCCCCCAAATCTGATTCTTGGTTCTAACCTTGCCCAATCCAATGTAATCTGATCTAACCTAACCTAGCCATACCCCTAATCTCACAATAAACCTCAAATGAAGATTTCCCACTTTTTTGGAAAAAAAACTAGATCCAGCTTTTTTTTATTTCTTGAATAACTAAGAAACCGTTAACTTTACAAAGAATCTACAAGAGTAACTTTTTCCAGTAAATCTAATAACGAATCCATTGACACCCAATTTGTCAAGATTGAACAAAAAATAAGGATCTCATGGGAAAACTAGATCCAGCTTTTTTTTATTTCTTGAATAACTAAGAAACCATTAATTTTTACAAAAAATCTACAAGAGTAACTATTTCCAGTAAATCTAATAACGAATCCATTGACACCCCATTTGTCAAGATTGAACAAAAAATAAGGATCTCATGGGAAAACTAGATCCAATAACTAAGAAACCGTTAATTTTACAAAAAAAAAATACAAGAATAACTTTTTCCAGTAAATCCATTTGTCAAGATTGAACAGAAAATAAGGAAAAATTAGATCCAATTTCTTGAATAACTAAGAATAATTTTTTTCAGTAAATTCATTATTTGTCAAGGGATCCTAACTCTGAAACTGAGCAACAAGCATTTTTATGTTGAGACCCTTTCTTAAGCAAACCTCAGCACTAAACCCCCCCCCCCACCACAAGGGGGGGGGTGGGGGGTCTTGACCCTCTGCCTTTAACCTGAACTACTTGAAAACTCACATCAGGTTGTATTAAACATTTATTATAAAAATAGATCATGAGTGTTGATAAATTTGGTCGATATTTGTATGATAAAGATAATAATAGAGATATTAATGTTGATATCAAAAATTTGATTCAGAATTTTTTCCATTTTTTACAATGTATACCATTAGCTGCAACTTTCATACCAAACATCAATCTCAATAATGAAAAAGAATGGAAGTATATGACTGATCCAAACTTAATCCAACAATTCTCACTTTCTTCTGGAATCTCTTTCAAAGAATGGTATGAAAAAAATGTAATAAATATCGGCGAAAAATCTTAGGTTTAGGTGAGTACACCCAGAAAAAAATTGTAGATGTAGGTGAGTACACCCAGAAAAAAATGTAGGTTTGGTTACCCAGACCAAGAACATTATTCAACTTTAATGAAAAATCTAAGTTCATATGGATAGCACTGTATCATCACAGTCAGTATTTTGCTTTGAAAGAAGCTGATAAATTGAATAATTATATAAAATGCTTTAAAATTAAATTTGAAGAAAATGGTTGAGATCAAGACAAGAACAATTCTACAAATTAATGGGATGATACTGAAGATAAAATATTGATACATTTGTAGATAATACTTTTGATTTGAATATTGTCTACTTCTTTGTTATTTTATAGAAGATTTATAATACTCTTTTTATTGTTCCACTCAGTGATGTATATTCAAACTCATTATCATAGAGGATTAAACAGTAGGCACTGGTTTTTTCTGAGAAATTACTATTCTTTTGAAATCCAAGAATAATGAATCTAGGTTTCAATATGTTTGAAGTTGTCTTAACTGTCCATTGAAGATTGGTAGTTTCAGGTAATTGTGGAAATTCATGCAATTCCATGATCTGAATGGAATGGTAATTGGTATATCACTATGTGTTAAACTCAGCAGATCAAGACGAACAGTGTCAGAAGCATGTATATAGGGTACTTTCCATTGTAGTTTTGTAATATCAATTTTCACCGATTTTGCTGTCTCTGATTCAATACAATTTAAGTCTGATGATGATCTTAATAGAACAATTTCCTGACGAACATTTAATAGAACTTTTCTATAGTCTTCCATTACACCTAACCACATATCCAGAGGAATGCAAAAGCAGAATTTATCTAAACTTTTCATCCAGTCAACTTCCATCCTGCATTCTCCATAATTTTTTCATTGAGTTTTGATTGACGTAGATAGTTTTTCATGGTTGTTGTCAATCCTACATTACGTGTGCGATCAACTTCAACCCCTCCCAATTCATATCTGATTTCATCAAATAGGTATGCAACTCCATTATTGATAAGTGAAAAGTCCTTGGTTTCAACATCATTCTTATCTTTCACTTTGATTTTGCCTTCAATTATGAGAAAACTTCTACTTGGAAGTGTATAAATATCTTCTTGTTTTAAACTAATTCGAATTTCATCATTGTAATTAAATGTCTGTTGAATATATGGTGTGTGAGTGATATAATCATATTGGTAATACTCTCATCAAGATGTACACTCTGATCAACAAGTAATATATCTGACTTGACTTCTTTCTTATACATTTTTATTATATATTTTTTTCTTCTCAATACAACCTGATGTGAGTTTTCAAGTAGTTCAGGTTAAAGGCAGAGGGTCAAGACCCCCCCCCCCCCCCTTGTGGGGGGGGGGTTTAGTGCTGAGGTTTGCTTAAGAAAGGGTCTCAACATAAAAATGCTTGTTGCTCAGTTTCAGAGTTAGGATCCCTTGACAAATAATGAATTTACTGAAAAAAATTATTCTTAGTTATTCAAGAAATTGGATCTAATTTTTCCTTATTTTCTGTTCAATCTTGACAAATGGATTTACTGGAAAAAGTTATTCTTGTATTTTTTTTTGTAAAATTAACGGTTTCTTAGTTATTGGATCTAGTTTTCCCATGAGATCCTTATTTTTTGTTCAATCTTGACAAATGGGGTGTCAATGGATTCGTTATTAGATTTACTGGAAATAGTTACTCTTGTAGATTTTTTGTAAAATTAATGGTTTCTTAGTTATTCAAGAAATAAAAAAAGCTGGATCTAGTTTTCCCATGAGATCCTTATTTTTTGTTCAATCTTGACAAATGGGGTGTCAATGGATTCGTTATTAGATTTACTGGAAAAAGTTACTCTTGTAGATTCTTTGTAAAATTAACGTTTCTTAGTTATTCAAGAATAAAAAAAGCTGGATCTAGTTTTTTTTTTCCAAAAAAGTGGGAAATCTTCATTTGAGGTTTATTGTGAGATTAGGGGTATGGCTAGGTTAGGTTAGATCAGATTACATTGGATTGGGCAAGGTTAGAACCAAGAATCAGATTTGGGGCAGATTTGAGCCAGGTTTGGGGCAGGTTTGGGGCAGCTTTTCTCCAGAAGTCTCACTTTACCCCTACTTTTCATGATGCACCGAGTTGGACGCCCTCACTCTCTCATCTCTGCCAGCTGGATTCTCATCAGGATTTATTACCTCGACGACGTTATCGATCTTAGTGGAAGACAAATGGGCCAGGTTTTGCGGGTCGAAATTGATGGAGCATACACTGCCTCCTTCTCTCTCCCGTGGGGTCTCCGCGGCGTTGTCCTGGGGTTGTTAATTGGTAGGTGTCGTAGTTACATAGTTTTGGGTGTGGTCGCTGAAGTAGGAAATTTGCGAGTTAGCTGGCGACTGGCTCATGGTGACGATATTATGGAACACTTCGAATAAATTGCCAAGTGTACTGCCAAATTTCAGGAATGTTAAAATGGATTTAGTGATAGTGCCTATTCTGGATAAAATTGTGTGGTGTTAAAAGTTTCAAGTGTCATGTACATATATTACGAAACGAACATCAAGAGACAGGTATGACTTCCAACATGTACAAATTACATTAATATAGTTCTTAAAATTTTAGTTAGGGTCTTATCTTTCTTGACAACAATAATATTATAATGCCTCAAATAACCTATAACCCTGGTCAGCATACAATGTCTAGATTCAAAGATTGAGATCAAAATTTGGTTATAAGATTTTATGGAAATTTCCATCCAATTTTTTCTCTATTATGAGAATTATGTTATCAAACTCGTGTGATACAGTTTGTCTGTATTTCTGCAGCTTGAAAGATTTCAATTTGAAGAGCAACTCAATTATTTTAGCCAGAAACTTACAATAGATCATCAGATGTATCTTGTTGAATCAACTTCAGATTATATTTCTTGCAGCTTCTTAGAAAGGATGATAAATACTGAGTGCTCTTAATAAGATCAATATTACTTGATTCAAAAATTTTATGTGCTGCTGAATATTTATTGCTATTGAAACAGCTCAAACTGTATATCACGAGATGAACAAGGATAAAATAAATTTCTACAATTTGTATGCTGACATAAAACACAAAATATATTCCCATAAAAAAGTGTATATAAAATATTTGATATCTATAATTTTTCTTAAATAAATTCTTTTCTAAAATCTAAACAATTATCACAGGATTTAATATCTTTCACAATAGTGCGTTTCAAATTCATAAATACATTTTATTTATACCGATACTTAGACTTCCAGTCAATACAAAATTCTGCAAATAAAAACCTGTTTGGTCTATAAGTTTGATATGATATACTTTGTTCAATTAACAAAATTAATAATTAACCAATTATTATTCAAACATGATCTCAGGGATTTATATGAGTTTGGGCCGTGCATGGAAGTAAGCTTCCTACATATATCAAAAAAATTATAAAACGTTCTGATGAACTATGTGATAGTACTCAACACGTGGTGACTTTTTATTCAATTTAAGTCAATTTGAATAGCGCTATAAATTAATTTCCCCACTATACGTAGAAAACCTAAAACGAGCTCGTTTGACTTATCACTCACATAATTGAAGTTCTTGACGGTCTCGTGGATTGAATTAATTATTTCCAATAATTAATTAGGCAGGCTCCTTTCGTCTCTGCTGGGCTAGCGCGTGGTCCAGATTCTTATAGATTTCTTTCCGAATTAAAGATATATTTATAGGGAATAATATTACAATTACGAACTCTTCAACAACACTGAGTTCACAGATAATTTAACATTTAATACAAATATTTCACATTTAAAAAAGGGTTTGGCTTGGTAATTTTAAAATTTGAAAAGGAAGAAAGAACCCTAAACTCCATGTGCATCCTCTCAGGTCAAGATCTTAAGCCAGAAGAAGAAGATTTCAGAAAATTTTGTCTCTTCCTAGAATAATTTTGTAAGCTACTCTCTGATTGGCCTTCAATTTAATAAACTCAATACAATTGGTCGCCTCAGAATCAGGGCTTCCTCAAATTTATAATAGAAAAAATTTAAATAAAAAGTTTTTTTATAAATACATGTAGTGTTTATCTTAAATTAATTTCATAAATAAATCGTAACATACGATTCTAATAGATAATACATTAGTTTTTTATATGAGTTTTGTATACTCTTGGTTTTTCGTGCTTTTTAGATTATAATAAATATTTATAGAGAAGTAATAGTGTTCGTATTTCTACATATCAACCTTCCTTAGTATATATAATATATCCTTTGTGAGTAAATTTTATATAATTCAACCTGTTATACTGGTTGATCGAGTGATCAGCTGATTCGCTCAGCATTGATTCTAATAATTATCGAATTATTCAAGATCGACCCAATTCTTTTCAAAAATGTAAACAAATAATTCTAACCTCAATGTTCATGCAAACTTTTATTTTTTATAATCCGCCAATAATAAGTAAGCTGCTTTATAATTTTCTAATCTTGCCAATGGGTTCTCATAGTTATAGAATCACAATTATACATGTTTTCTTATCGTTTTTGATAATACTATTACTCCTAATCGCTAATAATATTCGATTTAAGTTGATTGATCCTTTGACTAGGTCTAACCTTCTTTCCATTTCATAATTCTATTAAAATTCATTGGTTCATTTTAAAATATTTGATGGTACTAAAGTACCACGTGACACAATACGCCCTCTGATTTCTGATATAAAACGACAATTCGAGAATATAATATAATTTCATGATCCTGTTGGTTTTGGATCAGAAATCACACATGTTACAAAGCCTGTTGATAAATCTGCTGAGAATCCTGTCTCCTAACAATTCAACAACATATACAATAATAAAAATAAATTCAATTCAAATACATACACCTTACATCGGCCAATCTCCTACTACACACAATACACAAATATAAATTATCTCCTCCTCCATACACAATATAAACCTTTTTTCCAATCCACGCTTCGCCCTCAGGCTGGAAGCAGATTTGAATGTTAGTGCAAAATCATTGCCAACCTAACAACCTTATAATTCTCTGACTTGCAGAATATAATATTTTTTCTCCCTCGACATAGAACAGTGGCTTGTACATTTTGATTTCAATCTCTTACTGAATTTGGGCTTTACTTTTATACAATGAATATTTTTAAAGGATAATCTTTGGTAAGTTTTATTAACGAGAACTTCTTATTCATTTGATACATTGAAACTTTGGCTTAATGCTTTTTGGTGGTAACTATGTGGTTTGATCATTTGGCGATAATTTTATTTATTTTCTCAATTAGATTTACACATAAATAATAATAATAATATAATATTTTTTATAATATCTTTACATACAATTCACATTTATATGACACTTGAGCTTCTTATTCGGGGTATCAACTTGGATGATTCAATAGGCATTGACTACTCGGGTTCTTGCGGTGAATAGGCAATGTTCACTGGCTTCTGTTTATCAGCTGTCGCCATTTTGATGTCTTCAAGATATACAACGGTAAGCTGGTTTTTACATTAGAAGTTATTTATTCTCTTGCTTCATTAGTGAGGATGGTATTAAAAGTGGTTTCTGAATTTTTTATTTCTTTATTTTCAGGTGTTGTTATTTGAAGTGGATACTTGTCTGCCAATTAAGTGTATTGTTGGTGTTCATCTGGTACGTATATCTCGTCAGGTAGGCCAATGACGTTTCATCAAAATATTATTATTTATATCCTTATCGCTTAGTGTCCCGATAATACGGTTTGAGATTAGAGATATTTTCCCACCAAGTTAAATTTGGTTTGCATTCTTCATACAACTGAACTGTATTACGTTCAGTTACGGCTGCTATTTTATATGGTCCAGTATAAATATGAAAGAATTTTCTGGTAGTTTACTCCAATGCATTGGATAATCTATGGCTTTTCAAAAGTATTTCATCTCCGACACTGTATTTAAACTGTTTGGATTTATTATCATGATAATGTTTTTGTGAGGTCGCTGACCTTTCTAATCTCTGTTGTACAATGTGACAGATGTCTAGGTTAGGACGAGTTAAAGCATTCGACGGTGGGAAATCTATTAACTTTTCAATAAACATTTTATTTCTTTCTCCGAAAATAACCTCTACTGGTGTATATCCTGTATTTTCATTGATACAATTGTTAAAACACTCTTCCAAGAATGATAGATATCTAACCCAACTTTGATGTCTTTCAGAGCAGTACGCCCTCATGAATCGTGAGATTTCTGCCATACGGCGCTCCACAGGATTCGAGCTAGGAGAGTATGCGGAAGTTCGAGATATTTCTATATCAGCCAGGTCAAGTATTCTTTTCCATTGTTTACTACAAAAATATGATGCATTATCTGATAGAAAGCGCTTAGGTTTTCCTACTTGTGGAGTCTACTTGTTTACTATGCAATTTGCTAGGGTTTCACCTGTTAGTTTACCGATGGGAAAGAACATGGTGTATTTAGAGAATGTGCATGTTAATACGAATATATATTTTTTCCCATGTTGTGCTAGGGGTAGAGGACCATAAATGTCTGCTGATACTAACTCCAGTGTGGCGGTTGGCAATATAGGTATCATTGCTCCCCTGACTTGATATTTTAGATGTTTTGTTTTCTGATGCAGGTCACATGCTCGTAACACTTTGACTACCTTTTTGTGCATACCTTTCAGATAATAGGCTTCTTTTAGTGTACATATAGTTTTTCTTACTCCAAAGTGGCCAATTCTCTCATGTGTTTCCTTAATCACTTCCTCCGCTATTTCCTTAGGTATTATGATTCTCCAGTTATAACTTTGTGGTGTGGTGCGGTGAAAAAGGAATCCACGGTATCGTGTGTACTGTCGTAGGTAGTTGGGCGGTTCAGACGGTCCTTTCTCCAATATTTCTAAAATTTGTGATAGCTTGGGGTCTTCTTTTTGCGCGTTCTGAATCCTTCTGGGTGTTAGTGTATTCTTGTAGACTTTAGGTTTGATATTTTCGGGATATGGTATGCTTTCGTCCATTTCCATTGCGTAGCATTTCAGGTTTGTGTCGTTACAGTAGGTGGCATCTAGTTCTCAGGATAGAAAATCGGCTGTTTGATTTTGCTTTCCTGGTAAGTGGATGAGATCGAGGTCAAACTCTTGAAGAGCGAGAAACCATCTTGACAGTCTATTGTGGTTTAATTTAGCTGTTTTAAAAAATGTGAGAGCTTTGTGGTCAGTATTGATATAAATTTTATCTCCCAACAAAAGCGTGCGGAATTTTTTACAGACTTCTACTATACTTAATAACTCCTTTTCTGTAATCAAATAGCATCTTTGTGCTGGGTTTAGTGTTTTACTGAAAAAGGCTAGCACTCCTTTGTCTCCTTCGGCACTTTTCTGAAATATTTCAGCTCCTATGGCGTAATCTGAGGCATCTACGTTTATGTAAAATGGTTGGCTCATATCGGGATGACTTAGTACAACTATTTCAAGGAAAGCTCCTTTTAATTCTCGAAATATCTTCTCTTCTGCTTCTGTCCACTTTCACGCTTTGTTGGTAGATAGTACGTGACTTAATTTAGAAGTGTAGTGTGACATGCGGCTGTTGAAACGTCTATAGAATTGAAGAAATCCAATGAATTTCTGTAGTTGCTTTCGGTTAGTTGGTGAAGGGAATTTTCTGATGGCTCCCAACTTACTGCTATCTTGGGAGATGCCGTCTGGGGTAATGATATGTCCTAAATATTTGACTTGTTGTGCAAAAAATTTGCATTTTGATAATTTCAATTTGAGTCCACATCTGATGAGGCAACGAAATATTATGTCTAGGTGTTGACAATGGTCCTGCATATTTGTTGAAGAAATAATTCCATCATCCACGTAGAGTGTACAGAAATCCGTGACATCTTCTCCGACGGCTTGACGAAGGCAACGAATAAATATGGCCATGGTGTTCCTCAGTCCAAAAGCTAGGCGGGTGAAGCGGTAATTTCTTCCATTGAATAAGAATGATAGATAATCTCTTGATTCTGCTGCTATCTGGATCTGCCAATAACCTGCACTTAGGTCAACTGTAGAATATACATTCTTCCCACTAAAGGTTTGAAGTACTTGTTTAATCTGGTCTGGGCTCTCACGGTCATCTTCCAGAATGCTGTTAAGCGCTCGCGCATCTAGACATAATCTCACGGTGCCGTCTTTCTTAGCAACACAAACAATTGGTAAACTATATTGAGAGCTTGATGGTCCAATAATCCCCAATTCTAACATTCTGTCTATCTCTGCTATAGCTGCCGGGCGGTATGTAAATGGTATTGGATAAGATTTTCGGTAATAGGCTTCATGAGGTTTGACTTTGAGTCGGCATTCAAAGTCTTTGGCTAGACCTGGTTGTTCTGAGAAGACATCTCTATTCTCAATGAAAACCTTCGCGACACTGTTTTTTGTATTTAAATCCCATTCGGCATAACAGTTTATCCTATCCAATAATTTTTCAAACATTTCTTCAGAGGAAACCTCTTTATCAATCACGCCGTCATCTGTTGTCGTTAAACTCAACACTTCAAAATGCTCCATGGTTTCTTCCATTTCATGAATACCCCAAGTCCTAGGAACGCCCTCCATGTGATATGCAAATTGTACTATCCGATTTTCTCCAGGATGTCTTTTTAAACTGAGAGGTGTAATAATTTCGGTGGTGGTGGTTTCAGGGCTTGCATGGAATTTTAGTGTATGGAATCAGCGCCCATTATCATTGATGGACCTTTGACCGGTAACACTAGGAAAGTATATTCGAATATAATTCCTTCTATTTCCACTTCTAAGAGACATTGAGTGGTCACTCTTATTCTTCTGCCAGGATTAATACCGGAAATGTATACATTAGTGAGGGGTAGTGTAGCCATTGCATGCTTATCTTTGATGTTTAAAAACATGTCTTCTTGTAATAAACAGCATTGTGAACCACTGTCAATCAGGGCTTGTAGTTTAGTCCCATACAACTTGCATTCGATATAAGTTTGTAGCTGGCTGTCTGATGTCACATCGGTACCGTCAGGATTTTCTAAGAGTGTTTCATGCTGATCGTCCCGGAAAGTGGTGTCTATGTGGAGAGGTTTGGCATGTTCCTCTAATTTGGTAGATGAATAAGTATACTTTACTTCGGGGGGTGTCATATAGTCATGTAGTTTTAGAAGCACTTATTTCTTGATTTGGTGGTGGGTTATTTGCATGTTGATTTTGGGTTGTCTTTGTTGTATGTGCTTCTGTGTAACATGTATTTGTCCGGTTATGATTTTGATGTGTTTCACCTTTATTCTTGTGACCTCCATCTCGCTTGTAATTATTCCCATTTAAACGATCTCTGCCATCATAATATGCTCCTCTATCCTGTTGTTTGTTATTGTAATATGGAGATCTATTTCTAGAACTGTTTTCAAACGATTGACCTCTGCTAGTATTTTCAGTGTATTTTGGATATCGAGTGTTTACTCCAGCATTTGACATTTGATACTCACCATTATAATTTTTTCTGAAACTATTGCTATTATGTTGAAGAGAATGATTGGAGTCTCCTGTGCGATCGTTGACCTGACTGGATTCAGAAGTAACTGATTTGGATACAGTGTAAATGTTCCATTAATTCTTTGCAACTGGCAATCGAGGATACTGCTAGTGTCATGTGAACATTGAAAGGAAGCTTTTTTGATAACATATTTGCTAGTGATGCATCTGCCAAAGATTCGTCTAGTTGCGAATTTTTGCACATCATATTAGCCACAAATTCAGTATATGATTGTCTGCCTCAATTATCATATGTGCATGATATAATCTCTGATAGTGCGTCCATCTGCTTACGTTTGCTCCAATACTGCTGCAGGAATTGGGAAATGAAGTCCTCCAGGCTATTGATATCTCGCATCCGGCTCTGGAAGAACATCAGCGGCTCGCCGAGTAACAGACTGGACAGTTGGAAGCGCCATACTAACCAAGAGGTGGGTATCAATTCCTGAATGGCTTTTATTTGGTCTATAAATGGTCGGGGTTGCATATGATGGTGGGAATTATCAAATTTTCCAAGACTTTGAAAAAGTTGAGTGCTGTTTACTAATTCATTCGATGTATACTGCATTCGACTGACTGGGATATTTTCCATATGTGTCTCTATTCTGGAGACTCGTTCTTCATTTGCGATCCATTTATCATTCATAATTTTCTTATTTGCATTCATTTCATCATACAATCCGGTTAGCTTCAATTGCTGTCCGCCTATAGCATTCTCCAACATGCCGTATCTCTCACTTGATTTCGCCCCCTCCTCCGCTAAATTTGCTATACATGTCTGCACGTTATTTTGTTCCTTGACTATTTTTGATATTTTATTATTATTTTCCTCCACTTTTGACTCTATCTCACCCTTATTTTCTAACACCTTTTCCATGACAGTTCCCATGATAGTGGTGCCTAGCTCCTTGCCCAATACGTCCACCTGTTTTTCTACTTCCCTGGGTACCTCGTCCAACCGCTCATTCAATCGGCATGTGACATCATCTATATGGGTTTCCAACTTTTTGATGACTGTAGATTGCATATCTATTTTAATGTCTATCATGCTTTTCACTTCTTCTTTGAAGTTAGAACATTTTTCTTCCATTTTTTCCACACTTCCTTGTACAGCTTTGACATCCTGTCTGACTGTTTTGATCTCTTCTTGTACAGCTTTGGTATTTTCCTCCGATTTATCCTGGATGGCTTTAGTGACTTTAGTTTGTCCTGCTAAGATTTGACTGAGCATGAGTTTGAGTTCGTTTGTAGAATCATTTGCTATAAGATTGGTAACGTAACCGACTGAAGAGTCTAATGTGGTGTTGCATTTTTCTAGGTTGGCGGTGGCAGATGGCGGTTGACTGGCGATATCGGATGGCGATTGGGTGGTGGCACTCTCTGTTCCCTCTGCGACGCTTGAAGCGGTCTGCGAGGACGCCGGCACCGAGTTGGACGCCCTCACTCTCTCATCTCTGCCAGCTGGATTCCCATCAGGATTTATTACCTCGACGACGTTATCGATCTTAGTGGAAGACAAATGGGCCAGGTTTTGCGGGTCGAAATTGATGGAGCATACACTGCCTCCTTCTCTCTCCCCGTGAGGTCTCCGTGGCGTTGTCCTGGGGTTGTTGATTGGCCGGTGTCGTAGCTACATAGTTTCGGGGGTGGTCGCTGAAGTAGGAAATTTGCGAGTTAGCTGGCGACTGGCTCATGGTGACGATATTATGGAATACTTCGAATAAATTGCCAAGTGTACTGCCAAATTTCAGGAATGTTAAAATGGATTTAGTGATAGTGCCTATTCTGGATAAAATTGTGTGGTGTTAAAAGTTTCAAGTGTCATGTACATATATTACGAAAAGAACATCAAGAGACAGGTATGACTTCTAACATGTACAAATTACATTAATATAGTTCTTAAAATTTTAGTTAGGGTCTTATCTTCCTTAACAACAATAATATTATAATGCCTCAAATAACCTATAACCCCTGGTCAGCATACAATGTCTAGATTCAAAGATCAAGATCAAAATTTGGTTATAAAATTTTATGGAAATTTCTATCCAATTTTTTCTCTATTATGAGAATTATGTTATCAAACTCGTGTGATACAGTTTGTCTGTATTTCTGCAGCTTGAAAGATTTCAATTTGAAGAGCAACTCAATTATTTTAGCCAGAAACTTACAATAGATCATCAGATGTATCTTGTTGAATCAACTTCAGATTATATTTTCTTGCAGCTTTCAGTTTTATCAATAAATTTCATTAATCATTGATAATAAGATTGAGTAGGTAAGCTTTTTATCATGCCCCACGTTGGGTGCCATTATGTGAAATTGTAAACCTTTGCCCCACTGGTTGGGTGACATTATGTGAAGTTGTGCTCCTTGGAGGGTTATCTCTTATGATAGAGCCTCACGTTATGAAGCTATAACTGTGTAAGGTGGTAAATTTCCAATCCTTTACAGATGATACGATGTTCTTGATATTTATAAGAGCAGTTGCTAAATTCCCTCTTTTGCGAATAAATTCACAAAAAATTAAGGCCGTCCGTCTCGCAAAATTACTGGGTTCAAACCTCAGCTCTAGCTCAGTGGTAGATACATGAATTTTACAAATACAAGTAATCACCATAAGGTTCAATGACCGGTGATTAATAATTCTTACCGCTGCTTCTATGAAGTTCTTGAAGAATACCAGTGAGGAAATTAAAAGAATATTTGATGACTGATTAACAGTAACCATGTACCACTAGAGAATGATAAGGACCAACTATAGTTGTTTCTAGTTGATTCTTAAAACGCTCGTCATGAACACAGGTATCCACCAATTTATTCTTCCAAATTCCTTAGAACTTACAACGCCAGTTCTGGAAGCTCTCTGGATCCTTATATGATATAACTGGAACCTTATTAATATAATTTTCTATATACTTGTTCTGACAGATTAAAGTGATTATCATCAAAGGATGATAAATACTGAGTGCTCTTAATAAGATCAATATTACTTGATTCAATAATTTTATGTGCTGCTAAATATTTATTGGTATTGAAACAGCTCAAACTGTATATCACGAGATGAACTAGGATAAAATAAATTTCTACAATTTGTATGCTGACATAAAACACGAAATATATTCCCATAAAAAAGTGTATATAAAATATTTGATATCTATAATTTTTCTTAAATAAATTCTTTTCTAAAATCTGAACAATTATCACAGGATTTAATATCTTTCACAATAGTCTGTTTCAAATTCATAAATACATTATATTAATACTGATACTTAGACTTCCAGTCAATACAAAATTCTGCAAATAAAAACCTGTTTGGTCTATAAGTTTGATATGATATACTTTGTTCAATTAACAAAATTAATAATTAACCAATCATTATTCAAACATGAGATCTCAGGGATTTATATGAGTTCGGGCCGTGCATGGAAGTAAGCTTCCTACATATATCAAATAAATTTTTAAAAAGTTCTTATGAACTATGTGATAGTACTCAACACGTGGTGACTTTTTATTCAATTTAAGTCAATTTGAATAGCGCTTTTAATTAATTTCCCCACTATATGTAGAAAACCTAAAACGAGCTCGTTTGACTTATCACTCACATAAATGAAGTTCTTGACGGTCTCGTGGATTGAATTAATTATTTCCAATAATTAATTAGGCAGGCTCCTTTCGTCTCTGCTGGGCTAGCACGTGGTCCAGATTCTTATAGATTTCTTTCCGAATTAAAGATATATTTATAGGGAATAATTACAATTACGAACTCTTCAACAACACTGAGTTCACAGATAATTTAACATTTAATACAAATATTTCACATTTAAAAAAGGGTTTGGCTTGGTAATTTGAAAATTTAAAAAGGAAGAAAGAACCCTAAACTCCATGTGCATCCTCTCAGGTCAAGATCTTAAGCCAGAAGAAGAAGGTTTTCGGAAAATTTTGTCTCTTCCTAGAATAATTTTGTAAGCTACTCTCTGATTGGCCTTCAATTTAATAAACTCAATACAATCGGTCGCCTCAGAATCAGGGTTCCTCAACTTTATAATAGAAAAAATTTAAATAAAAAGTTTTTATATAAATACATGTAGTGTTTATCTTAAATTAATTTCATAAATAAATTGTAACATACGATTCTAATAGATAATACATTTTAGTTTTTTATATGAGTTTTGTATACTCTTGGTTTTTCGTGCCTTTTAGATTATAATAAATATTTATAGAGAAGTAATAGTTGTTCGTATTTCTACACATCAACCTTCCTTAGTATATATAATATATCCTTTGTGAGTAAATTTTATATAATTCAACCTGTTATACTGGTTGATCGAGTGATCAGCTGATTCGCTCAGCATTGATTCTAATAATTATCAAATTATTCAAGATCGACCAATTCTTTTCAAAAATGTAAACAAATAATTCTAACCTCAATTTTCATGCAAACTTTTATTTTTTATAATCCGCCAATAATAAGTAAGCCGCTTTATAATTTTCTAATCTCGCCAATGGGTTCTCATAGTTATAGAATCACAATTATACATGTTTTCTTATCGTTTTTGATAATACTATTACTCCTAATCGCTAATAATATTCGATTTAAGTTGATTGATCCTTTGACTAGGTCTAACCTTCTTTCCATTTTATAATTCTATTAAAATTCATTGGTTCATTTAAAAATATTTGATGGTACTAAAGTACCACGTGACATGTGTGAGGAAGATATCTTGAGTGAAGGACAGCAAAGGAGGTGTTGTTTAGAGCAGAAGGGTATTGCATCAACAGTTTGCCAAGTCAAAAGTAATGATAACAATCAATGTAGTATACAGCCACAAGACCAAACAAAAGGCAATCATTGTGACTAATCAAGCAGCCAAATGGAAAAGAGCACTCAGACAGTAAACCAGGAGGCAGAATCAGGAACCAAACAATAAAAAAATGAAAAGGGGAGATCAAAGCCTGAACTGATATCCACATTAAAGGTTATGGCTAAAGGAGGTTCTAAATCTAAGAAAACAGAAGATTTCACCTTTGGAGTTCATTCACTTAGACATGACATGTGTTGGTACCAGCTCAGTCAGAAATGCTGATAGAAGTAACAACAAACCAGGAGATTAACAAGGTAGATGTCCTTATTGAGCCCATCCCTCTCCCCTCAGGTCTACAGGTTGGTAGAAGCATACATGAACCGAATCATGGACAGACAGTGATGAGTGTGGTGATCTATTAATCAGAAACAGTTGATGGGACAAGCAGAATTTATCCAAAATGCTGAACCAGATATTCAGGTTGCAATGTTGAATAAAACTGATGAGAAGCTTAAACTGGAATTGCAAGACAAACTGGTTCACCTTCCCTCAAGTGATACCAAGATTCTAGGAGCAGTGCTACAACAGTATTCTTATGTTTTTGAAGAGCCAGGACTAGAGGGCTGTAGTGTCAATGTACAGCACCGTATTCCAACTAATGAGAATCAACCTATAACAAAAAGACCTTACAGGGTTCCATTTAATCTAAGACCAGTTGTTGGAAAACATATAACTGAAATGCTAAAAACGGGAGTGATAATTCCTTCCACTAGCCCCTGGAGTGCACCAGTTGTAATGGTAAGGAAGAAGACCACAGATGGGAGTGTTGAATATATATTATAATAACACTATTATATTAACACTATATTATATAACACTATATATTATATTAACATAATAAGAAAACATTGTCAAATTTTTGAAAAATTTTAGTGAAATTTGACAATATCTTTGTTTTCTTATTATGGAGAGATTTCACAACATCACCATTAATTCTACTAATTTTGTTAAATATCGTTCCTGCACCGACTTTCGAGCTCTTAATCAAATCACTAAGGCAGATGCCTACCCACTACCCTTGATAAATGAGACCCTTGAAAGTCTTGGCAAATGCCAGTACTTCACCACTTTGGATCTTCGAAATGGCTACCATCAGATCCCCATAGCAGAGAATGAACGAGAGAAGACTGTATTTACAACAGTAGGAGGACACTATGAATACAAAAGAATGCATTTGGACTTACTGGGGCTCCAGCTACCTTCCAGAGGTTGATGGATAATCTATTGGCAGGGATAAAAGGAATTGAATGCTTAGTTTACCTGAATGATGTAATAATTTTCAGTAAAACCATGGACTAGAAAATGTACTAAAAATATTTGAAAAGGCAAATCTAAAGGTGAATTTAGAGAAATGCGACTTAGCAAAGCAAACTGTGAAATATTTGGGACACCTAGTAACTTCAGATGGAGTGAAACAAGACCCTGCAAAAGCTGAAGCTGTGAAGAATTATCCACGACCAACAAATATTCAAGAAGCAAGAAGAGCACTGGGACTCTTTGGTTATTATTGACAGTTTATTCCAGATTTTTCAAGAATTGCACAGCCATTAACTGAGTTGACTAAGAAGGAGGTTCCCTTTGAGTGTGGTCCAAAACAAGAGAATTCGTTCCAGAATTTGATGGAAATTCTTGGTTCAGATTGTGTGTTAATCTTTCCTGACTTTGAAAAAATTCAGCCTGGCCACTGATGCTTCTGGAACTGTGCTTTCTCAGCAAACAGATGAGGGAGAGAGACCAGTGGCTTCTGAAAGTCGCCAATTGAATCCAACAGAAAAAAACTATTCTACTACTGAAAGGGAGTTGCTGGCAGTAGTGTGGGCAGCACGTCAATTCAGGTGTTACTTGCTAGGGAGAGAATTTTCCTTGGTAACTGACCATGCTGCACTGTATTGAATGCTAAGTTTAAGGGATCCTTCATCGCGACTAACAAGATGGGCCCTGAGGCTTGAATACTTTGATTATGAAGTTATTCACAGACCTGGAAAGAATCATGTTAATGTAGATGCACTGAGTAAAAGAGTAGGAGGAGTCACAATTCAAAACTGTGATGATAAAGAGCCCCATGAGCAGCAGCAGAAGGATAAATGGTGCTGTTATCTGTTGAGAAATGGTAATGGAATCGTCAAACATGATAAAATTCTGTGAACAGGTGGCCAAAGTGAACCATTGGAGTGGTGGGTGGCAGTCCCTTCCTCTCTGAGAAAGATAGTTATGAGACTTTGTCACGAGACTCCTTGGGCTGTACATCCCGGCATTGATAGAGCCCTCCTTCGAGTTAAACAACAATATTACTGTCCTGGAATGACAAGAGAGGTTGAACAATATGTAAGACAATGCCACAATTGTGCTATACGTAGAATACCCTGTGCCTTGAAAGTGCCCTTGGAAAAAGCCTATGAACCAACTTATCCCATGGAATTAGTGTCAATGGATGTGGTTGGTCCCTTGCCAACGAGCACTCATGGGAATCTTTACTTTGTGAGTTTCATAGACGACTTTACCAGGTTTGCAGTGGTCCTTCCACCACCAGACCAAACTGCTATATCTCCTCTAGTTTTCAAGATATCCGCTCTTGAAGGAGACATTCTTGAGAAAAACACATTTGCCACCAATGTTTTTCTATTATTGCTCTTATAACCTTTTGAAAATCGACGGGAAAATTCATGCCGATTATGAGCTTGTAAATATAGAAATTTAATTTGATGATTTCCTATGTCAAAATTGAATAAATGGAACTAAATGAATGATGAAATAATTTTAATGTTGAAATGACAAAATTGAACTCTGGATAAATATGAAAATAGAACTGTTACAAGTGTGTAACATATTGAGATGTGATAGGCAAGTAAAATCGCTATTTGGAAGAATGTTATAGGTCTGAAGTAAATAGCTAGTCTATTATCGCCAAATGCGATGACAACAATTGAATGATTAGATAATGGTGGGTACCATGGCTAAAATAAGAACAGCCAAATAGAAAAAGAATGTTATTTGCTACTTATTATATTATATAAAGTATTGAAAAATTTGAGGTTAGGCTTATAATACCTACTGATTGGCGACCTAATAATCAATCAAGTCGCATAATGTGAAATCTAGCCAGACACCTTGGCAAAAATTCATTGTAAACAAATGGTATGCAACTGGAGGACTTTGGGAAGCACATGGCTAATTGTTGTAGAGGGAGAAACAACTTATAAACCCCCCAAAAAAAACTATTATCTGTAATGAATATACATAAACCACCAAATAAAAATAAATTAGAATATTAAGGAAGTAGGATATTCCTAGGCACATGGATACATTAATGAATTTGCATGAACCAATCAAATTGCAGTAATCGATGGGTGGCAATAGAGAACCGATTCAAATGTATATATAAATATTTCTATAAATGATAAGAATTTATAAATTATCACTACTCAGTTTATGTATCGGATATGGTCCGAGTAATTATGAAATATTATACCTAAGATATAGGTAATAATTTAGTAGATTGGCACGGACTATTTGATCCTTTTAATGGTGTATTAGTAAATCATTTAAATATATGTAAATTTGTAAGTCGGAAATGAAAATTGTAGAAATAAGAGTAGAACCTGCCCACTTGCCTGCCAGATGCCACTATGGAACGACACTAAAATTTGTAGAGCACAAGACCCTTTGTTAAATTGTACTTTTGAAAGACTTAAAGTTTAAATTCTTTAATTAATTTTATATAAGACTTAGTGATGCTGCATTAAAGCGAAAGTCATTTAAACATTTATTTATTCCCTTGGAGAAGACGATTTCGGCCACCAAAAATCTAGGATGACCAGGAAATTTGGATCACCGCCAACATCTTGTGAAAATTCAGCACGTGAGTGATGAATTGTCGAAATATATAAAGTTGGGGCGCCCTCAGTGCTTCGAGTGGAACAAATATAAAAAGCTAGCTCATCGGAAAGGTTATAAACATTAAAAATTATTATAAAACTTGTGCAAGTCTTAAGGAGGTACAAAGAATATATTTTATTGGATAAGAGTTGTATCAAATTTACATATCCAAAGGTGCACAGATTAAAGGAGTATATAATTTTAATGTTATAATACACACATGCTCACTCAATCATTGATTTTATTTAACAATTTGTAAAGATATAATGTAGCTCTTGTTCACTGGATAAATTGATTTATCTACTCCCATCAGAGGCCAAACCTTAAGCCCTAAGAGATATATATATATATTATTGAGGAATATACTGAGACCTATAGATATTAATATATTTATAATTTATGATCTATCAATTGATTATTTTTATGATTTTTGGAAAGAAGATATATGGTGAGATTTTTAAATCGACAAGCAGCAGCAAGTTGATGAATAAGATGCATGAAAATAAATGCATATTATTAATGAATTAAAGCACATGGTAACGTTTCGTGCTAAAGAGATAAAAAGTAGTGAGCCAATCTGTGATATTTTATTTGTGATATATTTGTTCCTATATTTATTGTGTGTGCTTGTTGCTCTATATGTTTCCACATTTATTTGGTTTTTGATATTTATTTATACAATATAATGTATCAAATTTTTTATGGTGTATCCTTTATTTGACTCCCCAATTCCATGCATGACCAATCTCATATTCATTTATCGAATTATCAATATTGAATTATCAAGAAAGTTACCATCTGATTTTATTATTAATAGAATAAGCTGGTTTACTCAGCAATATATTGCATTGTTAATTAAATCTCTGGAAATAATACATTACAAAGATTTATAGAAATTGTCCAAGAGCAGTGAACTGCAAGAACCCCTGAGCGAACTTATAAGAACTTTATCTAAGTTACATTCTAAGAACCACTATCAGACTTATATATTTTTGCACTCATGCTTTACCGATGCCACATTACCCCCCCCCCCGGGCAGACGATTTGGCCATCCGAAATCTTGAAGCTCACTTTTTTCCTGGAACAGGGTGGGAAGGCTGAGGTGAGTCGTCTTGAAGGATGTATGCTGGCTTCACCCGGTCAATTGAGACCTTACCATTAATCCTTCACCATTAATCGTTTTACCATTAATCCTCAATGTGAAGGTTTTATTGTCTCTGTCCACCACCTCATGGGGACCAGTGTAAGGTGTCTGAAGTGCCCTTAAGATTGGTCCTTCTCACAAAAAGGCATGGCTACATATGGACAGTTACTTGAACACAAATTTGTCTGGTTGAACATGTCTTGTTGCTGGAATGGGGCGTAAATGTGACATGAATTCTCTCAAGCTTGAAATAAAACTGTCCGAGATGTTAAGATTATTGTCTTGTGGTTTTGAAGAAAGCGGCTCAAAGGGCAAATGAAGAGTCTCTTCATAGACTAATTCGGATGTAGTAGCCCTGATATCTTCATTTAAAACAGATCGAATTCCAATAAGTACTAGAGGCAAGGCTTCAACCCAATCAGCCTTAGTGTGAGCCATGATTGCTGCTTTTAGATGGTGATGGAATCGTTTATCATACCGTTTAATGCAGGATGCCAACTTGTTGTACTTCTGAGTCGAATCCCAAATAGCTTGGCAAATGTGTTGAAGAGGTTGGAAGTGAATTGTGTCCCGTGATCTGTAGTGACAGTTTCTGGGAAACCAAAACGAGATATTCAGCAATCCAAAAGTGCATGACACACTGTCTCTGTAGTTATGTCAGATAGTGGATAAACTTCTGGCCATCAAGTAAAACGATTTGTGACCATTAAGCAATATTTGAAAGATCGTGCAGGCGGAAGTGGGCCAATCAGATTGACGTGGATATGAGAAAATCTTTATGTAGGTGTCACAAAATTCTCACAAGGAGCATGAACATGTCGAGTAATCTTTGTTCATTGACAACCAGTACAAGCACTAGCCCAATCTCGACAGTTCTTGTTCATGTTTGGCCAAACAAATCTGTTGCTGACTAACTTGAGTGAAGCATTGGGTCCTCTGGGATGACTCAGGTTATGGAGGCTGTCAAAGACTTGTCATCTAAAAAGTTGTGTAAGAAACAGCCGAGGTTTCCCTGTAGATAAATCACAGAGCACAGTAAGTGCTGATCCGGGAATAGGTACACTTTCCAATGAGAGAGAAGAATTCTCTGGCATTAATTTATTTAATTCTTCATCAATTTCTTAGGATTTGACCAATAACTCATAATCAAGGGTTGCATTAATAGCTTCAATACATGAAAGTGTATCAGCAACAATGTTTTGGGTGCCTTTGACATATTGTATATCTGTTGAAAACTCAGAGATGGATGATAGTTGGTTTAGTTGAATCGGTGGAAGTTTTTCACGGTTCTGTTAAAAAGCATAGATTAAAGGCTTGTGGTCTGTGTAGATAGTGAAAGGGTGTCCTTCTAAGAAGTGGCGAAAATGCTGCACCGCTGCATAAGCCGCAAGTAGCTCATGATAGTATGCAGGCCAACCACCTTCTTCCAAAGATGATTTTTTGAAAAGAAAGCAAGAGGTTGCCACATGCCTTCAACCAGTTGTTGTAAGCATGCTCCAACTGAATGGTTAGAAGCATCAGTAAATAAACCAAGTGGTGTGCCAATTCGGGGATAGACAAGGAGAGAAGCTGAAGAAATGCAGTTCTTGCAGGTGTCAAATGCTTCTTCAAGTTCAGGTGTCCAACCAACCGGTGATGAGGATGTCATCCATATAAACAAAGCCAAAATCCAATCCATGTAAAACCTCATCCATAAATCGTTGGAAGGTTTGTCCAGCATTCTGCAGACCAAATGTTATAAAAGGAAATTCAAATAGGCCAAATGGAGTGATAATTGCGGTTTTACTGATATCTTCCTCAGCAACTGGTATCTGCTGATAAGCTTTGACCAAATCAATTTTCGAAAATATTGTGTATCCATCAATAGAATAAGTAGCATCTTGTATATGGCAAACTGGATAATGATCTGGGATTGTTTGAGCATTCAACCTGCGAAAGTCACCACAGGGACGCCAAGATGAGTCACTTTTTGGTGCTAAGTGTAACGGAGATGACCAAGAAGGGCGAGTTGTTCCAGCTTTTAACTTGTCATCAAATTCTTCGCGAGCAATTTTCAACTTTACAGGGCATAACCAGTGAACTCCACTTGGAACTGGAGGTCCCGGAGTTGTTTGAATGTGATGGACAGTCTCATGTTTTATATGTTGTGGTAAACCAGGTGGACGAGTGACCTCCACAAACTCAGAAAGGAGAGAAGAATAATCAGAAGAATGTTGGATGGTTGTAATGCTGCTCTGTGACAGGTCAACAGTTGAGCCAGGAGCTCTAAGTCCGGTGGAGGCATCAATGATCTGGTACAAGGTGATAATGAAGAAGAAAATCAGAACCAATAATTGTTGTCAACTAGCTACTACAAATCTCCTTAAGAAATTGTGTTGGAGTCCCAAGTCAAGACTCCAGGTTAGGAACCCATAAGTTTTGCTTCCATTTGCGGCATTCTATTCGTAACTCACAGGGAACATTGTTGTAATTGACGCCGAGGAAAACAGCATAAATCAGAGCCTGTATCAACTAGAAAATTAATTTTAGAATTTTTATCAGTGACAATAAGATGACTATTAGATGCAGATAAGCAGCAATCAGTTGCCGCTGTTACTGATTGCTTTGGGTGTTTTCCAACCAGCTGCACAGTTCTTAGCTTTTTCTTGAAAATTATCATGGTACCAGCATATACCCTCTTCTGATTGATGCGCCTTTTCACGTGCAGTGGATTTGTTTACATTTTCAGTGTTGTGGTTAGAGGTGCATGAACGAAAACGATATTGACATGATTGAGAAGCAGATAATTCAGCGACTTGCTTTTGTAAGTCGGCAATCGCCTTTAGTAACTCGTTTTCCATACATTTTCCATGAACTGCTGCATTGACTGAAAAAGTAGATGTGTATGGTATAATATCACTAACCTTGTCAGCCAGTTCGGCTTGTTTGTCAAGCACCAACTCCGGTTGTGATGCAAGAATAGTTTGAGCAATTTGCAGAAGGCGAGGAAGCCATAATTGATGCAACAAATTGTCTTTTATGCCAGTCACATTTGAAAAGGAGCGGAGAAGGCGAAGAAACTGTGTCGGTCTGTGGTCGCCAAGCTCCTCCCTACTGATGAGCTGTCGAATGCATTGCTCTTCGGAAACGGATAAATGTTGAATGATCTTGTCGTGCAAGAACGTGTATGGATTGAGTGGAGGAGGGTTTGCAATAACGTAAAATCAGCTGTTATGCATTGGTCCAAATGAGACACAACATAATGGAATTTGGTTATCTCGTTTACGATGTTGGACAGTGTGAACTGGGATTCTGCCTGAAGGAACCATAAACAAAATTTGTCCAACCAAAATAGTGGAAACTTTATTCTGCAATTGTGCATCAAGTTCACGCAGATCCACAATTTGTTCACCCATCATTATGACTCAAATACTCACACAAAATATATGTGAAAATTCTTGCTTTTCAATCATCTGGGTCACCGATATAGAAATTTAATTTGATGATTTTCTATGTCGAAATTGATTGAATGGAACTAAATCAATTATGAAATGATTTTAATGTTGGAATGACAAAATTGAACTCTGGATGAATATGAAAATAAAACTGTTACAAGTGATAAACTATGCCAGTTGAAAACATTACAAGCCACATAGCATGATTCTCCACATAGAGCATTGAATTCTCTTCAATTTGATGTATAATTTTACACTTCTATGAATGTTAAATCTGGCATTTGCAGTCACCACTTGTTTTGGTCGCCGCCTCTTGGAGTGCTGGTGCTTGTGTGTCACCACTTGTTTTGGTTGCTGCTGCTTGGAGCGCTGGTGCTTGTGTTCACAGTTGCCCTGGCTTACCCTGTCGATTTTGATAGTTTTAATTTTTATTTGTCAAGTTTGTCATTTCAATCGATTTATCAATTAGATTTATTATACTTAGTTCAGCATTAGTCCTATTTTAGCCTATTTTAGCATTATTGATTTATATTTGCCATTTTTCTGCTGGTGGGTTCATTGTTTACACAGTTGGTACAACTTGTAGGCTGAGTTCCTCCTGCTCCTGTCGATGGAATGGCTGAAGAAAGTGTATTTCCAAGTTTCAAATTTATCCTTTTTAATCTAAAAGTGACAAATTTGCATTGAAAATGTGTCTCATCGATTCACAAATATCTATTCTCGATGTGGTATTCTAGTTTTCAACGTTCATCATTATTTCTGTCAAAAAACTTGTAAGTAACCAAACTACATTACTCGCACGCAATATGCTTTGTCCCTCAACTTCGAATTTCGACATTTATCAAATTTGTGCTTCTAATTCTGAAGAACTGTTGATCCAACAACGATAATAACCAGAATGAAAGCTCAGAAGAACTTTATTTTCTGTATTCAATTCTAGCTGTGTCCAAATGATACATGTTAGGTTATTTGTTTCATCATGAACTTTATTTGCAATCTCCCACTTGCAAGAACATTTTTGTCAGCAACTGACAATTTTCAATCATCAAGAAAATATATAGTTCCATTACACTCAATGCATTAAAAACATTACTTATGCATCAGACATTTCTGCATTGAACTAGTTACTAAGCAAGGTTACAATTTATCCTGCATCTAGGATTTGAAGAAGCTTGTCCATGACAATTCTATTTTGGAGATTCTGAATTCTTTTTTTTATTTGTCAACATAATTGTTCAACTGTGTGGACCCACCATTGTATATACATGCTTTACTATTCTAAGGTAATAAAACAAACCGAATTACACTTTTTAGAAGGTCTGTTACGTACTCATGATCATTATAATATTCTTTATGATACTAATCCTTGTATGTCATTAAGCCTACCTGTTCCAAGATGGTACTATAAATTCATATATTCAATTTCAACTACAGCTGATCGATAACTCTCTTAAATATCATTCCTTTTTTGCTTACCAGAGTCTTTTATGAGGACAGTTTGGGTGGTCTCATTGAGAGTTGCAATCCAGATCTTGATGACTCTTAAAGTCACAATCATTGCAGTCCGCTTAGAAGATTGGAGGTTATGCTTCAATTTCGCCCAAATTACTCAAAAAGGTGGTCCTCCTCAGCCGGATCTTGGCCTGCGGCCATCTTGGTTCAAATTCCATTTGTTTTTCACGACCTCTATAACTTACACTTACCATCGACCGCGAAAATTCTAACCTTCGGTTGCGTTTTTTGTAAATTCGCACTTGCATACACATTTCTTGTATAGCATAGTGCACGACCATTGTAGTGCTTATACTAATTCACTGTGAGTCATTTTTAGTTATTGGGCAACCCCTCCAGGACACACTGTGTTCGTGTTGGGTACAACCTGCTCCAATTCCTGGGACTGTGAACTGGCTGCGGACTACTCGCTCGGCTGCGCGCAGGGATTACTTACTCATTGCCACTGACTCAAGCTTGAACATAACACAGCTCATTGACAGACCGAAGAGGACGCACGCCGGTGATGCCCAGACATATTCTATTTATGCATCAATTTTATTAATTGCTCTTTTTTGTTATTTAAATTAATTCTTTGTATGAATTAACTTACCTCAAAATATGCCTGAGACTAGAAGCAACTCTGCCCTTCAGGCTGTCATGGCTGAGTGGCAAGATGTGATAAAGCATTTGCGCTGGAATGCAAGGAAACTTAATTTTGAAGCTCCTCTTTCTGAGGACGCTTATTATGAATTGAAATTATTGCAAACTGATGTCCAAGATTTGAAGGACAGATACATTGAAATAAAAGACAAGCTAGTATCTCTAGACTCAGATAATTTTAATGATGAGCAGCATTTTGCTACCCTAGATGAATTTCTTTCTGTAACAGCTGGCATAAACAAACACATACATAACTTTGAAAAAGCACATGGCCAGACTGATGCCAATATTGTGCCAGCTCCTGTTGCACAACCCGCACCCACTAATAGTAATTTTTGATTACCTGAAATACCTCTTCCAACCTTCGATGGTAACTTTGACAAATGGCTCGATTTTAAAGCTGGATTTTCTAGTATAATTGTAAACAATGATTCGGTAGAACCTAGCGTTAAGTATCAGTATCCTAAACAGGCTCTTTCAGGTGAAGCACTGAATTGGATCGCCAATTCTCCACCGGGAGATTTTAAGCTAGCATGGAGCTTGCTTACTCAATGCTACGACAGCGTGATACTCATTGCTGATAGCCATATCTCAGCCATCATGAATCCACCATCACTCAACTCTAAATCTGCACAATCATGGCGATCATTTATTGATCACCAAAAATTGAATACTACAGTGTTAGAGTCACTTGAACTTGACATCGAGGTAAAAGATCTATTATTCATGCATCTCATAGTTTCTAGGTTTGATGCCAATACTTTACGTGATTGGGAGCAGTCAAACTCCGTTAAGGACAAGACTTCCTTAGACAACCTCTGGACTTTTATGGAGCAACAGCACAAGGTTTCGCAATATGTCTCCTTTGGTATCGGCAGTCATGCGCAATCTGCGCAACAACCGGTCAACAACCAGTCTGGCAATGGTCAGCCTAGTCATAATTCAATTAACAATAATTCTCGTCCCAGCACGTCCTCAACCTTTCTCAAGTATTCTGGATGCTTGTTTTGCAATGACACCAATCATAATGTCTTTCGTTGCAATACATTTCTCAATATGGTGCCTACAGCTCATCTAAACACTGTACAGCAAAAGAATCTCTGTAGGAACTGTCTTCAACCTTTCAGTGAGGATCACCAATGTTTTGGTGCTTGCAGAGATTGTGGCAAGGCCCATCACTCATTATTGCATTTCAATAATAGTAAATCTTCCCCAACTGTAGGGAAAAATACTTCTTCAAATAATGCTCACACTTGTAAACCAAATTGTCAGCAGGCTTCTAAGTCCTCATCGAATTGTTGTTGTTGTTCTGAGTCAAAGCAGTCTGACATACCTAGCCCAGCTGTGTTCACACCTAGCTTGACTCGTCCAGTCAGTCAAGCATCATCAATTTCAGTGTCTGACACTTCGAGTGTCACAACTGTTGTTACTCCGACCTCGTCGACAAGTTCACAAGCCATCAGCAATTCAAACTGTGCACATTCAAACTCACCTAGCTTGCTACAATGAGTTAACATCATGCCCACAGCGCAATTGCATATTTTGAGTAAAAATAATCAAGTTATTTCATGTCATGCACTGCTTGATACCAGTAGTGATGCTTGCTTCATTTACAAGGCTCTTGCTTCTCAATTAGACCTTGACTCTGTGTATTCTAATAATACCATTCACACTGTGTCTGGTACCAGTTCAGCACCTGTGCGTACTGCTGCTGTTCTCATACATTCTCCTGACCGAACGTGGTCGAAGGAAGTAAGTTGCATATTAACTGAGAAAATTACCCCTAGCATTCCACCATTTGGGCTCAACTTACAAAACTTCAATATTCCACCCAATGTTAAGATAGCTGACCCTGAATTTCATGTTTCTAAGGGAGTCAACCCGCTTCTCAGTGTCGCTATTTATTCTTCTATCCAAGCTTGTGGTCAAATTCAGTTAGCTGATGAATGCACTCTTCAAAATACCAAACTGGGTTGGGTTGTTTGGGGAGCTATAGCGCCTAACATTCTCTTAAAATTCATGCGAGCAACCTGTTAGCTCAAATTGTGTGTCAACTCATGACATTACCAGACAATTAGAGAAGTTTTGGAAAATTGAGGAAGTCCTTCCCAAAGATAGTGTAACTAAGGAGCAGCATCAAATTGAAAAACACTATCTTGATAATGTACAACGAGGACAAGACGGCCGTTTCTTGGTTGCACTACCTAAAAACGATAATTTCGATTTATTGGGTCAATCTCGCCATCAAGCACTTCTGTGTTTTCATTCTTTGGAAAAAAGACTTGCTACTAATGCTGAATTGCATTCTCAATATGTAGCCTTTATGGACGAGTATGAATCTCTTGGTCATATGTCTCCTGTACCTGACAGTCAGCCTTATGAAAAATGTTTTCATATACCACACCACCCAGTTTTCAAGCCTGACTCGACAACTACAAAATTGCGCGTAGTTTTCGACGCCTCTGCTAAATCTAATACAGGCATTTCTTCAAATGAAGCCCTTCATGTAGGTCATATTGTTCAACCTGAACTGTTTGATATAGTTTTGCATTTTCGCACCCACCGCATTGCTTTCATTGCTGACATTACTGAAATGTACAGGCAGAGTTTGGTATATCCAGAGGATCGAAATTTGCAGAGAATTTTTTGGCGATCTAATGTTAATGATCCAATTCAGGAGTATGTGTTGAACACCGTCAGTTAAGGTACTTCTCCTGCCGCATTCCTAGCCACTCGTACGCTGAATCATTTAGCTGATATAGATTGTGAACCGAATTCACCAGTTGCCAATGCCATTAAAAATGATTTTCACGTGGATGACTTTATAAGTGGTTGTTCTACTGTTGAACAGGCAATTGACTTATTGCGTCAAATTCGCGACACTCTGTCCAATGGAGGTTTTGAACTCTGAGGTTGTTGAAACTGTATCATCCAAACCCCTTTCTGATTCAAATGACAGTATAGTTAAGGCGTTAGGATTAATCTGGAACTCAACCTCAGACGTTCTAATTATTTCATCCAGTGTAGCTGATGTAATCCACCAAACCGCATTCACAAAGAGAGAATAAATTACTCTCATGTATTGCTAGTATTTTCGACCCTCTTGGTCTCATTTCCCCGGTAGTAATTCTGCCTAAAATGCTATTTCAAAAATTATGGCCATTGAAACTTGATTGGGACCAAGAATTACCACCTGATTTGTTAGCTGACTGGTTAGCTATTTTGCAAGAGCTTCCTAATATTTCAAATATTACAATTCCGTGCTGCATTCTCACTTCTGAGCCAGATGCTGTCCTTGAATTACATGCTTTTGCTGATGCAAGTGTCACCGCTTATGGTGTCTGCATCTTTGTTCGGAGTACAACTTCACAAGGAGTGCACGTTTGCCTCCTCACTGCGAAATCAAAATTAGCGTCACTCAGACCACTTTTGACAATTCCTAGATTGGAATTACAGGCTGCATTGTTAGCTTCCCGCTTAGTCAATAAAATACTTTCCGCATCTAGAATTTCATTCTTGGGAGTCTTTCTGTGGACTGACTCCAAGATAGTCTGTGACTGGCTTAAGGCTGTTCCGAACTGATCTGACATATTTGTCTCAGTCAGAATTTCTGAAATTCAGAATACTACAGCTGATTTCAGTTGGAATCATGTTAAAACCGATCAGAACCCCGCAGATCTCGTCTCTAGAGGCTGCTCACCAAATCTTTTGATTACTAACACTCTTTGGTGGAAAGGACTCACTTGGTTGTCTCAACCTCTGAGTACATAAAATAAATTTTCAACCAATTTTTCAACAACCAGAACCACTGTTTCACTTGCTACAAAAATTGATTCTTCACCAGTTTTCAATGAACTAATCAATAAATTTTCTAATTATCATAAATTGACTTGTACAACAGCGTATTTATTGCGCTATGTGCACAATCTTTGAAATTGTAAATTTCCTGAATTATTGTGCAGGGGTGAATTATCTATAGAGGAGATTCAACAAGCTGAGTTTAAGCTCATTCATCATGTGCAAATTGAAGCATTTCATCAGGACATATGTCAATTGAAGGCCAACAAACCATTGCTGCCTAACAGCCGACTCAGAAGTCTTACCCCATTCATTCATTCTGACTCCCTCCTTCATGTTGACGGACGACTTCAAGAGTCAAAAATGTCATTTGATTTTAAACATCAAATTTTGCTTCCGGCTAAGCACAAATTCACTCAGTCTGTTATCAATTCTTGTCATAGACGTTTGCTTCATTCTGGTGTTCAATCCACAATGGCCAGCATTTGCCAAAAAAATTGGATTTTATCCACTCGTCGTACCGTGAAAAGTGTACTCAAGGCCTGTATCACATGTTTTCGCTTCTCTAGTTCCCGTACTGAACAAATTATGGGCAATTTACCTGCTGTGCGCATTCAAACCGAATTTCCATTTTATAATTCGGGTATGCTGGACCATTCAATTTGAGATTAGGTACTGCAAAGTCACGTACTTACTCTAAAGCATATCTTGCAGTCTTTGTATGTATGCCAACTCGCGCTGTGTATGTTGAAGTTGTCTCTGAGTTATCAACTAAAAGATTCATTGACACACTTATTCGATTCACCGCACGTTGTGGTATACCGTTTTCAATTTCTTCCAATAATACCACTACCTTCGTAGGCGCTAACAATGAATTGAAAGAACTCTGCGATTTCTTTGCGAATGAATGATCACAGTCTGAAATTCAAAATTTTGCGACATTGTTTAACATTTCCTGGCATTTTATTCCTCCACAAGCACCTCACTTTGGTGGATTGTGGGAGAATGTGATAAAAAACTTCAAGCGTATTTTCAAAACTATTTCATTCAACTAAATATTGGACTATGAAGATGCAACAACATTCTCTGCTCAAGTGGAAGCGATTTTGAATTCCAGGCCTCTTGTCCCTCTTTCTGAGGACCCTAAAGACCTGCAATATATTTCTCCCAGACATTTTCTTATTGGAAGGCCCATTACCGCACTTCCATTTCCGCTACCTGAGACAACTCATATAGATCATCGTCCGCGCTGGAAAAATCTCGCTCTAGCTATGAAAGAGCTCTGGAAAAAATGGTCAATGGAATATCTCGTTACCCTACAAACTAAAGCAAAATGGACTGAGGAATCTGAAAATCTCAAGGTGGACACCATCGTATTACTCAAAGATCCTAGCACTGTTCCTTCTACATGGCGTTTAGCATGCATTGTTGAACTACACCCTGGAAAAGACCAGAAGGTGCGCGTTGTTACAGTACTTACAGAAACTGGACTTTTCAAGCATGCTATCTCTAGCATCGCTCCTCTGCCTCAAGAAGAAGAATTAGATTAGGTTAGTTATCGCTTATGTCTTATTTGCATATTCTCAATTATATTTGTCTTTTTTTTACGTTGGCTTTTACCGATGGCATGTTGTCAGATGCTCATTTTTTAGCATTTATCTGATTTTTGTATTGTGTCTAATCATCCTTTCATTCATTTATTCATCCAATGGTGTGGCGTCAGACGCTAGCATCGCTCCTTCATTATCATCAATTTGCAATATTGTTAGTTTTTATCGTCATATTCATATCTTCCCTCTATTTGGAATTTCTTGTATATTTAGTAATTAGATTATCTGTGTATTTTGATTAAGTCCTTTGAATTCGTTTCCCATTAGTGATTCTGCATCATTTTTAAATATATCTGCCATTTCAGCAGAAAGTGGATTTTTGTCCGATCTTGTCTATTTTTGTCATTTGACTTGTCTTTTGTCTAGGCACATTTTCTTGTAGATACCTTGTATCAAATTTGGGTTATCCCTCCTGCTTCTTTCGTGAGCCTCTCTAATCACCAGATTTAACATATTTTTTGTTTTTATTCGCTCACTTTTTTCTTTTGAGACATCCTTGATGCCTCAAGGGGGGACCTCATGTTAAATCTGGCATTTGCAGTCGCCACTTGTTTTGGTCGCTGCCTCTTGGAGCGCTGGTGCTTGTGTGTCACCACTTGTTTTGGTTGCTGCCACTTGGAGCGCTGGTGCTTGTGTTCACAGTTGCCCTGGCTTACCCTGTCGATTTTGATAGTTTTAATTTTTATTCGTCAAGTTTGTCATTTCAATCGATTTATCAATTAGATTTATTATACTTAGTTCAGCATTAGTCCTATTTTAGCCTATTTTAGCATTATTCATTTATATTTGCATTTTTCTGCTGGTGGGTTCATTGTTTCACACAGTTGGTACAACTTGTAGGCTGAGTTCCTCCTGCTCCTGTCGATGGAATGGCTGAAGAAAGTGTATTTCCAAGTTTCAAATTTATCCTTTTTAATCTAAAAGTGACAAATTTGCATTGAAAATGTGTCTCATCGATTCACAAATATCTATTCTCGATGTGGTATTCTGGTTTTCAACGTTCATCATTATTTGTGTCAAAAAGCTTGTAAGTAACCAAATTACATTACTCGCACGCAATGTGCTTTGTCCCTCAACTTCGAATTTTGACATTTATCAAATTTGTGCTTCTAATTCTGAAGAACTGTTGATCCAAAAACGATAATATCCAGAATGAACTATTTTTACTAGAAGAAATCTCAGAAGAACTTTATTTTCTGTATTCAATTCTAGCTGTGTCCAAATGATACATGTTAGGTTATTTGTTCCATCATGAACTTTATTTGCAATCTCTAACTTGCAAGAACATTTTTGTCAGCAACTGACAATTTTCAATCATCAAGAAGAAATATAGTTCCATCACACTCAATGCATTAAAAACATTACTTATGCATCAGACATTTCTGCATTGAACTAGTTACTAAGCAAGGTTACAATTTATCCTGCATCTAGGATTTGAAGAAGCTTGTCCATGACAATTCTTCTTGGAATTACATCAACCCTTTTAATTTCCTCTCATCATTTGAAATCTACACCATTGTGATTTCTTTTATCAGTGACTATTGCGCACCTCAGTGACTATTTGGCCACCAGTTGCCACCTGATTGTAACCTAGAACTGTTCATGTTTGAAATTGCTTCATTGGGTCGCGGCTATCAATCTACTTTTATGCTGCTAAGTTACATTGCGCCTGCCATGTGTACACCTTCATTGAACTATCATCATCACCATTGTGGTTTATCAGAATTTGTGTGTGCTTCGACCATATCACCACAACAATTTACATTTGTGATCTACTCACTTACCTGGAGTTACTAGTTTTCTCTAACAACATCTTGTCCATGCACAAGCCTACGCATTATCATGCAACACCTGCCGTGATGACATCTGTAATCACTATCCTACCGACTTGGATTCAATTCTATCTCCATCTGTAATGAACCTACTGAGTTGTAGCGCTTAGTACAGCGCCTTTGTTACCATCATTACCTGCTGCTGGTCACACTTGGAGTAGATTCAACTTCTGCACGGCTCCCTGCCGTCTCACTGCCGGTCTGTCTGAAGATTCAGCGCAGTTCGCCGCCGACGCCGCCCTGCTAATTGGATCCACGGCTCCCTGCCATCCTGTTGCCGGTTCTGTCCGAGTATTTGGTCCAATTCAACGCCGACGCCTACCTGGTGTCCAGCTCATGGGCATCGCAGACCTTCCAGAAATCCTACTGGTTTTCTTTAAGCCAGCTGGTGAAGACATCTAACCTCTCAGTTAAGTATTTTGTTCCGTGCTTCTGTGCACTAACCGATTCATTGTTCAAACCATTTTCATTTACATTTATAAATTACATTTTTTTATTTACTTTTTGAGGTTGTATATTTAAAGTTAAACTTTTCTGCGGTCCCAATTATTCATCGCGGTCCCTTTTCAATTTCTATTGTCTTGCAGAAGACTTTCAATATTTGTTTGTTTATGCAACAGCTGGAATTTCATTAATTACACGATTTTTGTGACTAGGAGTTCTACAATAAATTCAAAACAATTGTATTTTGAAGATTCTGAATTCTTTTTTTTATTTGTCAACATAATTGTCCAACTGTGTGACCCACCATTGTATGTACATGCTTTACTATTCTAAGGTAATAAAACAAACCAAATTACACTTTTTAGAAGGTCTGTTACGTACTCATGATCATTATAATATTCTTTATGATTCTAATCCTTGTATGTCATTTAGCCTACCTGTTTCAAGATGGTACTATAAATTCATATATTCAATTTCAACTACAGCTGATCAATAACTCTCTTAAATATCATTCCTTTTTTGCTTACCAGAGTCTTTTATTAGGACAGTTTGAGTGTTCTCATTGAAAGTTGCAATCCAGATCTTGACGACTCTTAATGTCACACTCATTGCTGTCCGCTTAGAAGATTGGAGGTCACGCTTCAATTTCGCCCAAATTACTCAACGAATTTTCATACTCCTTTTGCAGCAGCTTTAGTGTTGAGTGTGGAATCTCCATTATTGCATCAATAGACCAATTGACAAAGGAATTTGGAGGGAATGTTTTGATCAAAATTTTTGAATTTGCAGCTTTGTTGAGACTAGTTAGGAGAAGAACATATCAAAAGTCCCCATTCCTAACGCATGTTCTAAGGGGATGAGGTTGGTTTAAAAGTTGCATTTCACAGCGTTTTGCTCCTACACTCATATCTTGAAAACAATGCGTTCAACCGACATAACTGACTATTCAAAAATGGAGCTTGATAAATTCTATACACTTTTTGTTTTGGAGAGTTTTGTGATATTCTTAACAGTTCCCAAAATATCCACTCTTGAAGGTGTGTAGGCTATTTGTTGAAATAACAGGTTTTTATACAGTTTTTTGCTCTTTCAGGGCTTATTACTCTCCAACAATGCATAATAAGAAACTGATGTTTATCGTAGGTTTGTAAATCGTTGAATTCTCTTTGAAATTATGTATTATTTCACTATCCCAAGTTCTCCTTCCATTGTTATAGCAGCTTCAATGTAGGGGATGAAATTTTGATTGCTGCAACAAGTGTCAACTCAGCAGTTCCACACCTTCCACAGAGGAGATGAAGATGCGCACTTTTGCTATGTTCACTCACTAACTAGTCCAAATTAATCTGCAAAGTCAAAAATTGTGTCACAGACACCCCCTTCAAAATAATGTCATTGTCAAACGATCGATTGTTGCAGCAATGAAAATTTCACCCCCTACATTGAAGCTGCTAGGAGCGAAAAAAAAAAACTTGGAATAGTGAAATAATACATGAATTCAAAGAGAATGCAATGCTTTCCAAACCTACCATAAGCATTTAAGTTTTTACGATGCATTGTTGGAGAGTTATAAGCCCTGAAAGAGTAAAAGATTGGATAGAAACCTGTTATTTTAACGATTACACACTTTCAAGTGTGAATATCTCGGGAACTGTTGGGGATATCACAGAATTCTACTGAACAAAAAGTGTAGAAATTTTTTTCTATAGTCAGCTCTATTTTTGAATAGTCAGTTATGTCGGTTGAACATATTGTTCCCAAGATATGAGCGTGGAAGCAAAATGCTGAAAAATTCAACTTTCAAACCACCCTCATCCACTTAGCACATGAGTTGAGAATGGGGACTTCTGATATGTTCTCCTCCTAACTCGTCTCAACAAAGCTAGTAAGCATCATCATCATCATCATCATCTTCACTTCAGGGATTAGGTTTATTAATGAACCTGTTCCGGTACCCATCTCTTTCTTGGTCTCCTTACATTTCTTTTTCCTGTAGGTCTATAGTTTTGGACTACAACGGGAATTCTTCCAGGTGGCATTCTATCCAAATGACTGCACCAGTTGCGTCTATTTTGAATAATTCTCTCATGTAGAGGAGCAACCAATAAACCCTGTCTTATATCAGTGTTTCTTATTCTATCAACTCTAGTGCAGCCAAATACACTCCTTAGAAACCTCATTTCTGCAGCTTGAATTCGACTGTTCATTCTACATATGTGAATCCAATTCTCACTTCCATATAGGAGAGTCGGAACTGCAATGGTATTATAGAACTTTATTCTGGTTTCTTGTCTTGATTCATTTTTGAGGTATTTTTGAGCTAGTAAGCAAAAATTGTATTTGAAGCATTTCCTCCAAATTCCTTTTTCAATTGGTCTATTGTTGAAAAACTGGAGATTTCACACTCAACACTAAAGCAACAGGTGCAGGGAAATTCATAAAGTGTGGAATTATACATCAAATTGAAGAGAATTCAATGCTCTATAACCTCATAATCAGCATGAGTCTTTCCCAACAATTTTTAAAAAGTTGTAAGAACATAAATTGAAAAAAAATTGAGGCAAACATGTTTTTTTTTTAAATTTCACACCTTTAAGAGCAGATATCTCGAAAACCAGAGGAGATATAGAAAAAGTTGAGAGACAAATATTGTAGGAAATTATGCAAGCTTCAATCTATATATATAAAAGCGAAATGGCACTCACTCACTGACTAACTGACTGACTGACTCACTCACTCACAGAACTAAAAATCTACTGGACCAAAAACGTTCAAATTTGGTAGGTATGTTCAGTTGGCCCTTTAGAGGCGCACAAAGAAATCTTTTGGCAATATTTTAACTCGAAGGGTGGTTTTTGAGGGTTTAAAGTTCATCTTCTAGCATGTATATTCTTCTTATTCCAATATCTTAAAATTATAATTGGAATGTCCATACCATAATTATGTTAATATATAACTATAATCTAGAGAGAGTACCTCTTCGAAACAGTTGTTCTGGTAACTAAATTAAAAATTTTGTCAGGTTGGCATTAAGTTGAGTTGGCACCAAGTTGAAGATTGAAATGCATTTATTCATGACCTCCTTAATACCAATTTATCCAGTACCTCCTAAATACCTATTTAGGAGGTCCTGATTTATCGCGGAAAAATTGATTGGGTACTGCTACTTCAATCAGAGCTATTCCTGGGAGCATTATATTACTAGCCGTCAGGCTCGCTTCGCTCGCCATATCTGTTTAGCCAAACGTTTAGTCTGGACCCCGACTGGATCGTCCTAACGTATGATAAAAATATGACACAACATTTCAAATTTGGTAGGTGTGTTCAGTTGGCCCTTTAGAGGCGCAATAAGAACGAATTTGGAAAAATTTCCAAAGATACACCCAAAATCTGCATTTTTTAGTGTTTACTCAGATTTTTCGAGAACAAATAAACAGAAAATGTTCAAATTCACTACAAAAGCTCAGCTGGGGTGCAATAATGTTGTGTTAGAAGGAATTTGAAATAACGCCAAAGATACGCCCAAAATTAGCTTTTTCTCAGCTTTTCTGCGTTTCCTCACCTTTTTCAATAATTGATGGAAATATATTAAAAAAAATTCAGTACATAGGTTTAGCTGAGGTGGAAGAATTTTGTTTGCCAAAGATATGCCAATATAGTAACAGGTGTTTTTCGAGATCAAATTTACATAATACGTTCAAATTCGGTACAGAGTTTCTGCCAAGGTCTACATGCAGGCGAGTGAAGCAAGCCTGCTGATCTCATTTTTGGACAACCCAGTCGGGGGTCCAGGGGGCGTAGCCCCCTGGCTAGATAGATATGGCGAGCAAAGCGAGCCTGACAGCTAGTTTTGTATATAACAGTTATGTTTGTAAGATTCATATTTTCCTAGTTATATGCAAGAAACCAAAAAATGGAACCTTTGAACCAACCCCACCCTCTTAGCACAGTGGGTAGGGGTGGAGACTTTTGATATGTTTAGCTCCTTTCTACCCTAAACAGAACTGCGGGGTCAAAAATTGTCTTCTAAACATTTCCCTCAATACCCTTTTTTGAGCATTCTTTGCCTGGACTATATCCAGACATGGTGTACCAACCCGACTGATGATAGACCAAGGCAAAAACTTCTTGTCAAAGCTATTTGTGGAAGTATGTAACCAGCTGGGAATAGCAAAAATTCAGATAACTGCATACCATTCAGAAGGCAATGGGAGAATAGAGAGGTTACATCATAACCCATCGAGAGCATGGCTCACTTTGTTCAATGGGATGGTAGTGACTGGGACAACTGTCTGCCCTATGCTCTAATGGCTTATAATCCAGTTCCTCATTCTTCAACAGGGTATTCCCTATTCTTTCTATGTCGGGGTCATGAAATGGTGTTACCTGCCAATCAACCCATACTCCAAGACCTAAAGCGTTGTTCAGTAGGAGAGCATTTGAAGACATTGAAAATGAGACTGGGTGAGGCTTATTAACAAGCTGTCAAGAATTTCTCGAAAGCAGCAGATTAACGGCTTATAATCGCTAATAAAGGCAGAAAATCAAGAGAATTCAAAGCTGGAGATGCAGTTTACCTGCACAATTCAGCAGTAAAGCCTGGAGAATAGAGTAAATTCCATCTCCCTTGGGTGGGACCATTGGAAGTGAGTAAGAAGATGTCCCCAGTGAACTATATGGTGATCTTGCCCGATGGTTGCTGGATCAACTTTCACGTGCACCGCTTGAAACCTTGCTTCAAACCCAAGGATAAGACAAGACTGAGTTCCAGTGATGTTGCTGAAGAAGTTATTAATGAACAGGAGGAGGAGGACAACCTGGAGCAGGAAGTACCAGAGTCAGAGGAGGATGACCCATCTTACGTGCCCGTGGGTAGGGATCAAACCTTCACAAGAACCTTGCTATATAATTCAAGACAAAGAAACAATTATAGTTCTTTTTTAAACGGTGGGGGAGTGTGAAGGGAATACATGGCTTCCATGTCATTCGTTGCCTTGACAACCCTTCAGACTAAAGTAAAAGTAAATTCATATGGCTTTTGTTGGTGGGGAGTCCCTTGCGGGAAGGTCCCACCGCCTGAATATATAATTTAAGCCATCAATGGGCCTTATGACTGTCATACTTTAGCCGGGACCGACAGTTTAACGTGCCCATCCGATATCACGGGAGTGATCTGGTTAAAAAATTTTTGGTATTGAGAGGGTTTGAACCCGGGATATCTATGCTGCTATGCAGGCACTCTATCCACTAGACCACGGATCACACCCTACAGACTAAAAGTTTGTTATTTTGTTTTACAATTGGTCATTAATGTTCAAGTTTTATTAAAGAGAAGTTCAATTTAAACAGTATAATTTTCATTCGATTTTTAGCATTGTCAGCTCTTTACAGCTACATGACTACTATTGTTCTCTCTATGGTAAGCTGTACTCACATACGATCGTCCTGAATAAAAACCATTACACAAGCTATTCACTTATGCATCCAATAAGATGAGAAAAACATGGCATAAAATAGATTGATTTTGTAAATACTCCTACTGAAAAACACAGTGCTAAAAATTTCTGTAGCAACAGCAAGTCAGGCTTCTTTGCTTGAACTATTTACGTTGTAATGATAATTTATTCATCAACCGTGCTCACCTACTTGTAAATCAAAAAACTAACAGTGGTTCAAATATTGCTCACTTTCCATGTGATGATGATGTGAACTTTATCCTGTCTTATGCAGAAAAACTGAAAGTAACTAACTATTTCATTCACAAAGACTATTCGTATAAAACCCGGAAAAGTAGAGGAAAACTAATGGCCTTGCAAAAAATTATTATGGAAAATAAACCAGGCTCAAAGATTAGGGTCGTTCATAACCGTTTGGTCATTGAGGAGGCGTCTTTCACATAGGATTCTGGCTCAGGTTGGCTGCAGTTCGGCAACAGAAATGGGGGAGAGAAATTCATGGAATTATTGGGAAGCGGGTCTGAGTAAATTCTGAGATCTTTCAAGGAGGGGCAAAAAAACTACAAGAACAGGGGGTTCAGCTGGGGGCCTGGTTCTGGTTCAGCTGGGCCTGGTTCGGTCTGGTTCAGCTGGGGGCCCTCAACTATGGCTCATTGTGGGGCCCCCACTGTCGGTTCTGGAATACCCTCCAGCTAGAGTGGGGGGGGGGTTCCGGGGGCCCTCCCCCCGAAAATTTTATATAAATTGATGCCTGATAACTGATTTTTACACCATTTTGGAGTATATAATATGTCTAAAAATAAGTGGTATTTGGTAGCTTATTTTTAAAAAATTTAGTTATTTTTATGAAAAAATACTTTTTTTCAAATTGCAGTTGAACTAGGTTTGAGAATAAAAAACAAAATTTTTAATGTAGTATTTATTAGTACAATTGAAATTAATAAATGTGTTTGGAATAAAACATGAAAATTCTAAATAAAGCCAAAAAAGGATAAAAATTAAACTCATTTGAACATAATTATCAAATTTACATAGATGTCAATGACTGTTAGATTACATAGAACGGAAAAATTACACTAAAAGTGCTTTAGACATTTCTTGGCTAGATTTGGCGAGCTCGTAGATAATAATATGGTCTTTGACAACATTGTGAAATAAATCCCTCTCAACGTTTATCAATGGTTGAAGCCAGGTCCTGTCCAAGCGTCTCTCTCAAATGCGTTTTCAGCTCAGAAAAAAGCTCGCTCGCATGTAACTTGTGTGCATGGAATTGTCAATACAAATTTGTAGGCCACATACCGGTACAAGTTAACATGCACTTCTCGCAATTTTGTCATCATCACAATTTTAAGCTTCGTCGGGAGAACCTTCCTCTGACTCGGAGTCTGATGTAAGATCTGATTCTTCTAGCTCTTCTTTTGGAATGTCATCTTCATCCTTGGTGTTAGCTCCCTTTGAAAACTTAACTAATAAAGTTAACTTATCAACCAAACTTTTTCTTATTTCTACTTTGGCCAGTTTAGGGATAGCTCAAAGTACGTCTGCAGGAAAACTGTCAAGTGTTTTCATTTCTTTAAACTTTATCGGAGTAAGCCAGAAACAGTCTATCAAAATATCTTGGTTTGGAACAAATCGTTCTTCAATACTGACCAAGGCACAATAATTCATGTTGGAAATATGATAATGCAGATAATGTATTGTTTGGTAATGAGATTCGGGTACACTTTTTATAGTTTATGCGCGCACAAGAGCCTTTGCTTTGGTTGCTCAGAATTGAATATTTTTTGTTACCTTGTAGTCCAGTCAATGAAAGATTACAGAGGGAAAAGTTTGGAACACAATTTTCAACTCCACAGCTCTTTCAAGGATAGTAAGAGGACTGACATATCAAAAGTCCTTACCACCTACCCCTTGTGCTAAAGGGGTGGGGGTGGTTTGAAAGTATCTTTTTTTTTCATTTTTCGCATATATCTCGGAAACTATGCATCTTATGAACATTTGTATCCAGTGCAAACTTGAAGGGTACAAAATTACAAACAAGTTTTGTCCTTTACATTTTTTCCATATCTTTCATAGTTTCTGAGATATCCACTCTTGAAGGTGAGACATTTTTTTAAAAAACTACTATCTCCAATTTTTTCATATTTTCGGCCGTATAATTGTTGAACGATTGATGAAAAAAATTAGTTCTGATTATAAGCTGATAGAGCATCAAATTATCTTCAATTTGATGTATATTTTCACTATTTTATGCATTTCCCTACGACTGTTGCAGCAGTTTTAGTGTTGAGAATGAAATTTTCTGTTCAGCAACAATAGATCAGTTGACAATGAAATTTGGAGGGAATGTTTGGAACACAATTTTCGACTTTGCAGCTTTGTTGAGACTAGTTTGAAGGTGAGAATATAAAAAATCCAAACCCCTACATCATGTGCTGAAGGGATGAGGGTAGTTTGAAAGTTGCATTTTCCACTTATTACTTACATGCTTATATCTTGGAAACAATGTGTTCTATTGACATAATCAACTACATAGAAATAAAGCTTAATAAATTTCCTACAAGTTTTGTTTGGTAGAGGTTTTTGATAAATCTGATACTTTTCGAAATATTTATGCTCTAATGTGATGCATCTTCTTATAACTTTTCAACAATTGATGAAACAAGAATGTGCTAATCATGAGATTGTAGAGTATCAAATTATCTTTCATTTCATGTATCATCCGACTATTTCACGCATTCCCATACGACTGTTGCAGCAGTTTTAGTTTTGAGTGTCAAATCTCAAGATCTGCAACAAGTGACTTTTCTCGAATATCACACTATTCTGTCGTCATAAATTGGCAGTGTGCTTCAGTATGAACATTCATATTGAGTACTATACCTATCGGAACGTCTCCGGAACTAAACACAGGGGGTGTATCTAAACTTCTTACCAAACAAAGACACTCAAAACTAAAACTGCTGCAACAGTCGTACGGGAATGCGTGAAATAGTCGAATTATACATGAAATGAAAGATAATTTAATGCTCTACAATCTCGTAATTAGCACATTCTTGTTGGTAATTTTGTAAACTTCAATTTTGCACAGAATACAATAATGTTCATAAGATGCATAGTTTCCGTGATATATGCGAAAAATGAAAAAATGGTACTTTGAAACCAAGCCCACCCCTTTAGCACAGAGGGTACAGGTGAGGACTTTTGATATGTCAATCCTCTTACTATCCTTCAAAGAGCTGTGGAGTTGAAAATTGTGTTCCAAACCTTTCCCTCTATACCTTTATTTGACCATTGCCTGGATTATTGTTACTACGAAAAACATTTAAAGTCCAAGTGAATTTGCAAAAGCAGGCCTTACATTTTGGGGGCCCCCTTCGGGGCCCCTTGGCCTCGGGGCCCTTGGGGATCCCCGACCAGCCGACCTGGCCAGACCGCCCCTCTACAAGAATCATAGACTTAATGATGAATGAGGTGGAGCCGTCAGTCGTGTCGGTAGGCCTAGTGTAAATGAATAAAAAACTGATTTTCTAGTGTATAATGTTTATGGATTAAAAGGTAAGGACTATTCGAATTTTTTTTAGTTTTGTGAAAGGGTTTTTTTCTTTTATTTTGTTAGAAACACATGTAGAGGAGGGGCAAGATGAAGGATATGCTTTTTATTCACCAGAATATACATTATCTTGGGAGTATGGAGTGAGAAGTAGTCGTTTTGGTCATGCAAAGGGGGGTATTATGATGGGATATAAAACATTCTTATCATTTTGTTTTTCTTTCATCAATGATAATATCATAAACAGAAAATTTCAGTTAATTTGAGTAATGAGGAAATATTTAGTTTGCCAATTTATCTAAGTGGGGGTCAGAAGAAGAAGAAAAGTTTTTATAAACATATATCCATAAACGCTTCATTAGCGAGCTATACAGAGTGAAAGATTTCGCCCGGAATTCAGTTCCTCTGGTGAAAAACACCGATGCTGAATTGTTTAGGGACTAGTTTTTAAAAAACGTATGATGGATTCATATGGAAAAATATCTGAAAAATTGAATAAAACTAGTCTGGAAGCTGTAGTGTGAGTAGTTTTTGAGAAAAAAGTTAATATATGCAAGAAAGCTACATAGAAAAACACAGACTTCTACGTTTGATGCCCAATAACTTTTATTAATGACCAGTAAACATATAATTTTTTGAGATAACAATTGTAGAGAATTTAATTCTGAAAAGAATGATGTAAGCTGTGTAAACTAAATTTAAATAATAGATAAATAGAATGTATTCTTATGTAGTACATTACACCACAAAAATTTGCTGTTTTATGAGGAGAGAACTAATAGCTCATAGGTTGTAGCTGATTGCAAATAAAATATTCGGTTTTTTATGATAAGTTTGATTCCTATATAAAAGTAACATATTATCTAAATGACATTAAACTTAAACCAAAAGACTAAAGATGATGATCAAAGTGACCTCCGTTGTTCTTAATGCATATGTTCAGACGTCTTCTCATCGATTGTCGAACCCGTTCAAATATTCCAGGAGTCTGCTTTAATTATCATTCCTATTCCGTTCAAAATTCTTAATCGGAGTTCTTTAATTGTATCAATCGGAGTATTGTATACTAAGGTTTTCAAGTGTCCCCAAAGATAGAAATCCAGAGGATTCAAGTGTGTTGACCACATGGTACCCATGGTACTGGCCCACCTCGGCCTATCCATTGATTTGGAAACCTGTGATTCAGGTGTTCGTGTTTACAAACAGCAACACTGAAGTGTGCTGGAGCTCCATCATGCATAAACCAAATGTATTGGCGCAACTGAAGAGGTACATCTTCAAGTAAGATAGATAGCTCCTCTCTCAAAAAGTTTAAGTAGATTATGCCATTAAGCCTGGAAGAAAGCTCGAACAGAAGTAGATGATCTCCTATGATTCCTGCCCAAATGTTTACTGGAAACTGATGTTGTGGACGATTAGGATTGATAGCATGAGGATTGTCAGCTGCCCAAATATGTTGGTTGTGGACGTTAACGATAGCAGTTCTTGTAAAGTGTGCCTTGTCGGTAAATGAAACGGTTGTTTAAAAATTTGGGTTAACAAGTTTTTCTAAAAACCATTGGCAAATACCAGCACGGGGAATAGAGTCTTGTGGCAATAGAGTATGAACTTTCTGGAGGTGGTATGGATGTAATTGTTGCTCTTTTAGGATACTCAAACTAATAGATTGATTGACATTAAACTGCACTTACTTTTAAGAGAATTCAAAATTCTCTCGTGCTCTTCTCTGGATCTTCAAAAATTTCATTAAGAACTTGTTCCTTCAACTCAACAGTCCAAGTGGATCGGGGTCTGCCTGCATGAATGTGCTCTTTGGACATCAAAGAGCCTGTTTCAGACAGACATTGATGAATAGTGGCAAAAAACCTCGAACTTGGACATACTCGGTTAGGAAAGTTTTCTTGATACAAACGTCTTGCTTCAGTTCTATTACTGTGTCCCATCCCATACATTAAATGCACGTCAGCTAATTCGGAGTATGAATAATGTCTAAAGTAACCTGCCGTTTTTTAAAAAGTTAACACTCAACACAGAAGAGCAAAGTGAAATGGTTACAAATAACTGGTTAATAGATTAAACAAAAAACACAGCGCGGTTATAGTAGGCCTAACTTACAGTTTGTTGTTTTGTTCAACAGAGAGCTAAAATATCTCTGAAAATAATTTTCAGCTGATAATTTCTTTTGAATATTTTCTTATTTGAAACAAAATAGATCAGCTATTTTGGAACAGCTGTTATTCAAATCCATGTTTTATTTGCAATCAGCTACAACCTATGAGTTATTAGTTCTCTCCTCGTAAAACAGCAAATTTTTGTGGTGTAATGTACTACATAAGAATACATTCTATTTAACTTTTAAATTTAGTTTATACAGCTTACATCATTCTTTTCAGAATTAAATTCTCTACAATTGTTATTTCAAAAAATTATATGTTAGTAGAGGCATTCTGAGGCATCCCCCCTCTCTCCCCTCACCCATTCCACCTTCCCCCCTCTCGCCCCTCTCCCATCCCACCTCCCCCCGCCCTCACCCATCCACCAACAGTGTGGGGGGTGTTGTAAAAATAGATTTTCCCCCTCCCACTCCTCTCTCATGCTCTCTCTCTCTCACTCTCTCTCTCTCCCTCTCTGCGCTTGCGTCAAAAAGCCCCAATGATTTCAACCATTATAAGCGTTTGAGAAACTCTTGCAAGCAAACAATTAGAAATGCGAAATCTACATTCTATCGTAACTTGATCTCCTCAAAGCGATCATCAACTTCATCTCTTTGGCGTGCTCTGAGGGAGATTGGGGCTGGCAAGGAGAGGCAGGTACCGACTGTTGCTCACTCGCTGGATGATCTCAATGACTTCTTCACTGACATCCCTGTAAGTTTGGACCAAGCTCGTGCTCACTTTGACTCTCTGCCTGATTTTCATCCCAATGAGGACTTCTACTTCTCCAATGTCACGGAGCAAGAGGTCTTCTTGGCTGTTCATCGAGTGAAGAGTAACGCTGTTGGTGCAGACGGTATCCCAATCAAGTTCATCAAAATTATCCTTCCTTTTATTCTCCCATTTCTCACCCATTTGATCAATACCTCACTTTTAACGTCCGTTTTTCCTAATGACTGGAAGCTATCCATAGTGATTCCCTTGAACAAGATCCCTAACCCTCTCTCTCCATCTGATTACAGGCCTATAAGCTTATTGTCCGTTTTGTCCAAGGTTCTGGAAATTATCGTTCACTCCCAATTAAGCTCATTTATCCATGGTTCTGGATTGATTGGTGACTTTCAATCGGGGTTCCGTAGTGGTCATAGCACCACCTCTGCACTCCTGAGAGTCACTGACGACATTCGTAGGGCTATGGATGGTAGAGAGTTAACAGTTCTAGTCCTAATAGATTTTAGTAAGGCATTCGATAGCATTTTCCATCCTACTTTACTTTATAAACTCAGAAACTTAGGTTTTTCCAACTCCACTGTGGCATGGGTGAGGTCCTATCTCCAAGGTCGGTGTCAGTGTGTGAGAGTTGGGGATGCCTCTTCACGGTGGCGTGAAGTGAACAGAGGAGTTCCTCAGGGTTCGGTATTGGGTCCTCTGCTGTTCAGCATCTACATAAGTGACGTGACAAGCACTCTACTTACGACCAGACATCACCTGTATGCCGACGACTTGCAAATATACCGGCACTGCAAGAAAAATGACTTCGACATCGCAGTTGATGAAGTTAATGCTGACTTGACTCGTTTGGTACGATGGACTGAGAATAATGGACTAAAAATTAACGAGACTAAATCAAAATCAATAGTGATAGGTTATTCAAGACTTTTAAACACACTTGACATAACTAATGGACCATTTATAAAATTGAATAACATACAATTGCAATACAGTTCTGACGTGAAAAATCTAGGACTTACAATGACAAGGACTCTAGACTGGACCAGCCACGTGACTGAGACTTGTAACAGGGTAATTGGGGGATCATGACATTGAAGAGGATCTCTGACTTCATTCCCTTTTCAACGAAGGTTATGTTGGTCAAGACTCTGATCTTCCCGATCTTCAACTACTGTGACATTGTGACTCTTGACATGACAGTTCAACTTCTGCAGAGGATGCAGCGTGCACATAATTACTGTGTTCGCTTTATCTTTAACCTGAGACGTGACGACCATGTAACTGAATATTTTAACAGACTTGAACTCATGAAGCTGCGTGAGAGTAGATCACATCATGCTTTGTGCTTCCTCTTTAAGATATTGAAAACTAGAACCCCTAAGTATCTGGCAGTAGAGTACCGTTACTTGGGTGATTTTGGTCGTGGAGGAACGCGGCATGGATCCCATCTGCTGGCTGTCCCAACACATAGGACTGTTATGTACAACAAGTCGTTCCTTGTGACAGCCTGTAGTTTGTGGAATTCTCTGCCTGCTGAGATAAGGCTTGTTGAGGGACATCGTCGGTTCGGCGCGGCTGTCTTGTGGTGGATCAGAGCTGGTGGACTCGGCTGGAATGTTCACTGAACCTTAACGTGTGTGTTGTGTGTGTGTGTGTGTGTGTGTGTGTGTGTGTGTGTGTGTGTGTATGTGTGTCCTTTCTTCCTTCTTTAATTTATTCCTCTCTTTCCTCTTTTCTACTTCTATCGAAATGATCTATGGATTTTGAACTGACGTTTCTTCCGTTTTCACTTTCCACTTTCTTCTTTCTTCTTATTGTATTCTTTTCACTGATTCAAATTAGAAAGAAATTTTAATTTTGTTTTCTTTCTTTCATTCGCTATTTGGAAGTTTTTTATTATTTTGTAAAATTAGTTTTTTTTATCTTATAAGCTTTTTTGTACAGTGTTTTAGTTTTACTTAGAATTGTATTGGAGGGTTAAGTGTAAGAGAGGGCCGGCTGCGCCCTAACTTCGCCCTCCTAGGTTTTTTAATAAAGGCAGTCAATCAATCAATCAATCAATCTCTCTCTCTATAATCTAATCTAATCTAATCTAATCTAATCTCTCTCCCCATCTCCCAGTGAGGACGAGGGGGATGAAGAAGGAGAGAGAGATATCTCTCTCTCAAATAGATTTTCACTTCCCCTTCTCCAGTATAGATGAGGGGGGTGGATATCGAGTGAGGGAAAAAATAATGCCCTATGAGGGAAAAATACCCTCTTTCTCTCTACATCTAATGCTATACTGTCAGATTAAAGTGAATTGAGAAATTCCCTATCACTCTCTCTCTACATCTATTACTATACTGACAGATTAAAGTGAATTGAGAAATTCCCTATCTCTCTCTCTCTCTCTCTACATCTATTGCTATACTGTCAGATTAAAGTGAATCCATATTTCTACAGAGAGGTCAATGATCTAAGTTCTTTTACATTTTTTATCTGCAATATCGTACAAGCATTTCCAAATTTCATCAGAATTTGTAACAACAGATAATGGTGAATCATTTGTACAATCTTAATGTAGATGTCCACTGTCTAGTATATCGAGTAATTCGAATATCTCAGATAAAATTGGAAAGTGCACATTTTCTGTTTTTGTTAACGGTAAATCAGCATCTTGACATCCTGTTGAAAATTTAATATTCTTTGCAATTGAATCAAATTTGTTAAATGAAATTGCCATCAAGAGACAAGGTAATTTTTTGAATTTTGAAAAACCATAACACTGCATGTTAACGCCCCCCTGTTTGGCACATGTCTCTGTTCTATAAATTGACAACGTGCACGACATGTACTTGTTAGCATCAAGAGATGGTTGAAGGGGGCATGTCTCACTTGTATAAAAAGATCACAGCACATGCGCTGGTGTTGTCAGGTCTAGCTCTGAGCAGCTACTAAACTAAAAAGTGAGTGGGATATTGGAATGAAAAATCATTTGAACACAGAAAAAGTTTATTTACACATTTCACTACAACTATTCATAATTTCATCTTCAATTTTTATTAACTTATCTATACACAAATTATGAGGACGATAATAACATAGATAGTCTCTTATGTCATTTAAATTAACCGTGCTTAGAAAAATGTATTTTAATTGTTTCGCCAAACTATAATTTTTATGAGTTGATTTCCTAATTGCACTTTCACACTCATCATACCAATCAATACAGTTTTTTAACCTCACTTCCAACTCGTTGTCAGCAGCCAACCACTTTCTCGGATCCATGATAAGCGAATGAACAAAACTAAGTGTAGGCTGGGACTATTATAGAGTAATTAAGTGGTTTATTTTCATTAATTGTAGACAGGCAACATGTACATGCTTTATGCAGTCTCAATGCATGCATGCAATAAACACACTGAATCTTTTTTCCGTTGTAGAAGAATCCATAACGAGCAAAGTTTCTTTTCTGCGAATTTGTGTACATTGCGGCCATTTTCATACTTTGCATTTGATTGTTTTCACACATGAAATTATTTGTTTGATACATATTTTTAAACAACAAAGAATTATAATGTTGAGCACTGAACAAAGCACAACGTCCATCTGGTCTATTTTTATGAATGTTACACACAGCATAACACCATGAACTAGTGAAAAAGCTGAAATCAGGTTTTGCAAAATCCTCTGGTATACATTGAATGTTAGTATGCAATCTTCTTAAAAACTTTGCTTTCTCAGTTCCTTTTGTAAAAATTTTTTCATAACCTACAAGGTAATCTCGTATTAATGAGTCAGTGTATTCTAAATCTCCATCTTCCCATTTTATTTTATGATAGTGACGTTCTAACCATGTTACATCGTTATACAATTTTGCAGTCAATTCTGTCTTTGCAAATGACGATTTGAAATGGAATACAATATAATTATTAAACTGATAGATTATGGCAAGTTCTTTCACAATAATTTGATTACAATCTTGTTTAAACCAGTGAAGATCAACTGTAGCAATTTTCGTACTCGCTTGCTTGTCCACTTCTTTCTGTTCGGCGGACTCGTCGAATTCTCCGTCTTTCTCCTCCTCCTCCCGTTTCAGCTCCTCCACCTCCTGTGACTTCTGGATCCGTGTACTGCACCTTGGCTCATAATAGAAACTATCAGAATCAAGATCGCACTGGATACCAATAGACTGAGTTTGCATTTTGTTCTTACTCTCCAAAATATCAGAACACAAAGAATAGGACATTTTAGATGTTACCTGTTCAAAGGTGAAACTGATTATGAACAAAATTTGTCAGGGTGCACACCTTATATGATATTGCACGCATTGCACTCTATCAATAAAATTACTGAACTTCTTTCACCATGCTCATCAGAGGTGTGTACTCCATCACACGATCGCTAATTAAAACGCAATAAGCGGAAGTATTTACAGGTACTGCAGTATTAAATTCCATTTCAATACGAACATCTGTCAAAGATTTCAAATGACTTGTTTGGTGTGAACAATCCACAACAACCAGCGGTGTTGAATCACAAAACGTCTTAAAGTCAATTTCTGTTCCGAGTTCGCTATTGATTGAATGATTATAATACGAGGGAGCAAAATCCAAAAACATCCTGTATAATAGTTCCTTTTTACCTAGCAGATTTTCATATGGATAATACTCGCTGTTCAAATATACTTTAACATTGTAAATACCACAGCTATCGAAATTAGATATTGATTTTTTAATTTTATTCTTATGGTCGGTTTGGAATGCAATTATAACATATTTTGGACTATCAAAAATTGATGTGGTGTGGACTGCCCAAGAATGGTTAAGTGAATTTTGCAAATTTGGTAATTCACAAATTTCCCAATGCCGGAAACCTAATTCCAGTGGAGTGTCAGCATCGAGCAGTCTCAAAAATTTCAGTCTTACGTGATCTTCTAAAGTTATGTAGGGCATTCTCCATTGCAGTTTTGTAATTTTCACACTAACGCTTATTCCAGTTGCAGACTCAACACAATTTAGGTCTGTCGGTGACCTAAATAAGACGAGTTCCTGTTTCAAATTTAAAATTATTCTTTGAACATCTTCAAAAAACGGGAGGATTAATTTCAGCGGTACACAGAAAGTGAATTTATTATCTGTTAGCACATATCCTGCTCTGTCAAAACCGGCCAAGTGATATGTGTTCTTATCGAGCATATTCTTCACTAGTATAGCTTTAATTGTAGATGTTAATCCAATCAATCTTGATTTAGAAATTTGCTGACCTGCTAATTCATATCGTATTTCGTCAAAAAGGTTGTCAATTACGTTACTGCTTAATTTATAGTCCGCCGCAACTGGTGGTCCAGCCGGCTCTGTTCCCGGTTTTGTACAGCTAACTGTTCCCTCAATAAATATAAATGATTTGCAAGGTAAAGAATAGACATCTAAAGAATTTTTGAATGTGGATTGAAAACAATATAACCCATTACGTTTACTTTTGTTTTTCACGTATGTGCAACCTAATTGTAATTGTATATCCACAGAAATCAATAAACGATCCATTCTGGTCTGTTACCTTTACATTAATAGTTTGAATTCGATGCGTATTCAAAGGTACATAAGTAATTGGTGACGGTACTTCAAGGGGTGTTTCTAGATTTTTGAATATGTCCCACGCTGCGTTCGCTAGAGCTCTGTCAGCTATCGCTTGAGTTTTATTATTGCTATTTTGTGTATATGCTATATCATGTACCTTACAGGCTCTATGTAATGAATTTATACCTTGATCACCTCTCTTTAACCTTCCATTAACCTTGGTGCCTGGGCCGCAATACTGATAGCCAGGAATGTGAATTTCATTTTGTTGAATGTCAATGAGCTTATTTAGAATAGTGGATGTCACATTACCTGCTAAACCCGTCACACCCTTAAAAACTTTTGCTGCTGAACTCAAGATTCCTCTACCTCGTTTCCTCGAACTTTGCTTTTCCCTACATACCATTTTCTTACCTTTCAACTCAATGGTTGAATATTAACTGAAGTTAATAAATTAATTAATCATTATACCAACTTAATCAAAAGAAAATTAAATTGGTTTAATTTCAAATCGAGTTGGAAATGAATTCACACACACACACTATCAGATTGCTATGTGCTTATAACATTGTTTGAATGATAAGAATATTATTTCAAATAACAAATCTGAAAAGGTGAATGCAATTTGAAAGGGAGAAATGATGTCATCGCACCTGCCCATATCTGTAGGAATGCATGCCAAAACAGATGTGCGAGAGAGTGATATATCAACTCACTGAAACCGTTTGGCTGTATGTGTGTGTGTGTGCGTGTGTGTGTGTGTGTGTGTGTGCGTGTGTGTGTCTGTGTGTGTGTGTGTGTGTGTGTAGTAGTAAAGACGTTTGGCTCTGTGCATGCTTGCAACAAACTATGGAAGGGGAGCTCAGCTTATTTACGTATCATTCGCAACAGAGTGCAAGCACATGAAAGGTGAACCATTCTTCTGTGTTTCTACTATTCATTGTGAACTTGTCAACAACAACAACAACAAGTGAAAACAGGTAAGAATTGAAAACAATTTTTTATCAAATATGTACACAATTTATTCACTACCAATACTACTTTAACACATACATCTATACAATTTGTAACACATAAGTCGACAAATTGTATAGATTTTTATATCAGTCCAATTCCCCGACTCATGTGATACTATCATTACCAAATTTTTACAATTTTTGTTGAACTCTACAATTTCTTCCGTGCTAATGCAGGAAGCAAATCGTTGTGGTAAATATACCTCACACACAGATTTGCTTCCTGCATTGCTAATTTTCAAAATAACTCGTCGTCTGTGTTTATTGGTATGCTCCCTCATGCTGATAATGGGGTAGGGAGCATCCTCTTTCAACTCTCTCAGCGACACCCAGGGTTTGGGTACAGGCTGATTGATGAGTTGGACAAAGTCCATCTCCCTCCTCTCATCCTCCTCTGCCCTCTCCACTCCCTTCATCAAGGGGACAAGCAATGACTTGTTCTCCATTGCAGCATGTTTCTGTTGAAAAATATTTGATTAGTGTCTTATTTGTTTCAGATTATCATCAAATCAGATTCGTCAAATCATACTAGAGAACTTGATCAATAGATTCACTACACAATCTCAAAGTGAGTAATAACTTATGTATTGCAGAATCCGCCAACATTAATATCTTGTAATTCAATTGTATCTCTAATCAGTTCAAATAATATTTCCTTGCTATCAAATTGTTCTGAACAAAGCTCAGGCTAGAGCTACCAGAGGACTGTAATTTACTATTCAAATAATCAAATACAAACAAGGGGCAAAATTAAATCTTCAATTTGAGCCAGGTTATTTGTACAGTTAAACTCTGCATTAATGAACAATGAAAAAGAGCAAAAACTCACCAGATTGATTCCAATCTTGTCTACTTGCCCTTCAAAGCCTTTATTAGGTGTTTTGGTCAGATTCAGGGTGGGATGAAATCTGGGAGAAGACAGGTTTGCTTCTGGGCTGCCTTTTCGCATTGATTCTGTATTCAACTTGCAGGTCATACACTGTGTTTCGAACAAAGCTCAAACTGGATTCTTTATAAATTCAAATCCGATTCAAATCAATTCAATTCAACACTATTTACGCTGTTATATTCATAACTCACACACACGACATTCAAACAATTATTTACAAGAAATTTCCAATCGAAATTACATGACAAAATAAAAATTCGGTCTTGCAACAAGACAACGGGCTGACTAGACAAGATGGACTGGGGGTTTAACATTGACAAGGCCAAAACAGCTGGACGGTCTGCGCTGGCGCACACAAGCCTGCTATTGGCAGAACTGCAGTCTGGCATTTTGGCGCTACAGTTCGAATTCTCTGGCCAGACCATACCCCCGCCTCTGAAAAACTATTTTTCAGCTAAGTTACAAAACTGAAAAAACCAAGAAAAGGAAAAATCAAGACATGCCAAAAGGAACAAAACACCAACACCAAAAAACAACACAAAAGAAAAAATGCAACAATCACAACAACTATCAAGTTGGGAGTGGATATAATTTTGTTACTAGGTCGAATACGGAAACAACAATTACACTTAAATACACAAATACGAATAATAGAGCAAGCAGACAGTATCCAGAATTTCTGTCTGATCAAGGACAACAATAACGAAGGTCCAGCATGACAATTCTTCTTGTGATGATAATCAATTAACATCGATACGAAAGTGTCGGATTTTGGTAAGATCATCTGATGACAAGTCTCAAATTCAAGTCCAGCATGAGACAAACAACCGCCAACGCGAATCACACCTTTATCAATGAATGGAGACAGGCGACGTAGGTGCATAGAACAATCCTCTCCCTTCTCTAATTGCACAAATTCAGATGAAAAATGTATCTTCTGTACCACTTTACATAGATACCTCTCAGCAACATCAAAATCTGATTCTTCTGATTGGGGTAAGATTCATAAGAATTTGAGAACAAGAATTACAATTCTCAAAAGACAACCATAATCCGAACAACGACCAATCAATGAATATACTGCATTGCTGTTACAATCAGGAGATTTTGTGACTGTCAACACTGACGGTTTTTTCGCCTCCGGTGGATCCACGATCTCTTCCATTTGAGTTCGGATGGGCCAATCGCATTCGTCCTCTGCTATCCATGATGGACCTAAGAGCCACAATGGAAAGTTCACAAGCTCAACTGGTGATAAACCTCTAGACAAACAGTCAGCGGGATTTTCAATTCCGGCAACATGCATCCACTCCTGTATACAAGAATCCTGTATTTTTGTGACACGATTACCAACAAAAGAAGTTTGCCATTTCGCGGATGGAGCATTAATCCAACACAAGGTGACTGTAGAATCAGAGAGTGCGACAATATGAGACACATGACAACGTTCACTAATAATAGTGACTACTGAATTCATGAGTTCTGCCAACAAGAGTGCCGCACACAACTCCAAACGAGGTATTGCAACAACTCTAGATGGTGCTACCTTGGACTTTGAACACAATAATACAACTCTTGGCTCCTCGCTCTCCTTCCGCGACTTCACATAGATAACTGCACCATAACCAGACAATGATGCATCACAAAAACCAATCAAACTGATGTGAGAATCCTGGAACAAACCAACGTGACGTGGAACAGCAAATTTCAACAATAGAGGCAACTCTTTTTGACAATTCTCCCAAAGAGTGCAGATAGACTCAGGTGGCTTCTCGTCCCAATCCACTCCTAATTTCCACAGTTTCTGGACAAGACATTTTAGAAATAATGTAAATGGTGACAAGAGACCAAGTGGATCATAGATACGAGCCATCACTGACAGAATAGAACGCTTAGTAGCGACGACATCACCACTCTTGACTGAAAACTGAAACAGATCAGTACTAGGTTGCCAATTCAATCCCAAGATAGCCAAGGAGTTGTCTTCTTCGAAATCCTTATACGAAAACGATTTCTCTTCCTCCGAGAATTTCTCCAACATTGATGGTGAATTTGAAGTCCACTTTGTGAGCGAGAAACCTCCTCCCTCAAACAGCTGCTTGGACTGACGATACAGCTCTGCGGCTTCTGACTCTGTGGCGACAGATGTGACTAAGTTGTCCATGAACATGTCTCTTGGTATTCTCGCCTTGGCTGCTGGATAACGATTTCCATCCTCCTCTACAAGCTGGTGGACGGTGCAAAGCGCCAAATATGGAGAGCTTGGAACACCAAAAACAACACAATTGAGCTGATAAATTTCGATTGGATCATCCGGCGAAAATCTCCACAATACACGCTGATAATGACGGCAGGAATCCTCCACTAATATCTGTCGATACATTTGTTTAATGTCGGCAGTTAGTGCGATTGGGAACAAACGAAAATTAACTAACAAAACAAAAATGTCAGTCTGCAATTTGGGACCAGCATGAAGAATCTGGTTCAATGACAAACCCGATGATGTTCTGGAACCAGCATCAAATACAATTTGGATGGGTGTGGTAGTGCTGCTTGCTTTCACGATGGCGTGATGCGGTATGTAGTAACCACCTCGGTCTGTCTGATCTGCTACAAACGACATGTGACCCTGACATAGGTAATCGATCAATATTTTGTGATATGAAATACGAGTATTGCTGTCAAGCTCTAATCGTCTCTTCAAAGTCAGCAGTCTGTGTTCGGAAACAGCATACGAATCTCCCAAGCTGCTAGGCGGCTCCGCAAATGACAAGGCAACAACAAAACGACCAGAATTCACATGATGTACAGACTTCCGAAAATTTACCTCACTCTCCAACTCTTCCGGTTTCAGTTGACAGCTTGGTGCAGGGCACGATTCCAACTCCCAAAAACGTTCCACAAAACTATCCAACGATGGACTACTAACGAATGGACTACAGATGGCTGTAAAACAATTCGACACATTTGTTGTTGAAGTGAGAATCAGCGCTCTCCCCATCAGAATGTGACCAAAGACACTATTAACAGTAATCAATTTGTGCGATTCACCTATACTAGGGCTCCCACGTAGAAAGTGAGGAACTAACTCCGCACCAATGATGCCATCTATTCTACTAGGAAGGTAGAATTTGTCATCAGCCAGTGTGAGATTTTCAAGATGATGAAGTTTGGATCTGTCGATTTCACAAGAAGGCAACTTGTCGATGATTTTATCTACCACTGTGGCATCCATCGAAAACTTGATGGTAGGATCCAACTTTGACTGAATCGACACACAAGTACGACCTCGAACTTCACTAGTATCACCACCGAATCCACAAACAACGGTTTTCATGAGCTGGAATGGTAGTCTCAAACGCCGACACAATTTGGCTGTAACAAAATGACACTGACTCCCGGTGTCAATCAAGAAACGAACATCACAAAGCTGATCATTACAATCTCGAACATGTGCAGTGACGGTTGACAACACAATGGTCGAATTTTCTACATCGTTGGATGTAGAACAACAACTAATAGGTGATGTGCCACCTGCCTTGGAGTTCGACAAGAACGCAACACCTTCATTGGAACTTGATCTGGAAAAGTGCAATAAAGAATGATGAGATTCTCGACATTGAGCACACTGAGTTTTACTACGACAATCTCTACTCAAATGATCCACATCAAGACAATGAAAACAACAAAACTTTCCTTTAATCAAACAATAACGATCCCAAGGAGTCATTTTCAAGAAACTTGCACAATCTACTAACCGATGACCCGGTTTTGAGCACTTCAGACAATTGGGATTTTTACTAGATGCATCGTTAGATGAATCATTAGATTGAACCACAAACACTTTTGATTTATTATCCTTTTTGTGCCCCATATTAAATGATTCAGTCTGTTTCTCATCAGAAGGAAGAGTCTTAATTTGCTTTTCAATGAATTTGACATAATCGGTATAAGTTGGCATAGCCTTGTCATGGATGGCCGATTCAAAATTTCTACGAGAACTTGGATCCAGCAATCTCAAGCCATGATAGAGGAATATCGAGTCTGACAAATCAGTGAGTCGCAATCTCTTCACTGCATTGATTGAACTGCAAAACTCATCCAAAATCGCAATACAACCTGCCTTTGATTCTGATTTTATTGGACGAAATTCAAAAATTTGTTTGAAATAGGCATCGACTTGTGCCCGTGGATCGTTATAGTGGGTCAATAATGCCTGCCAAATTATTTGATAATTGTTAGCCAATGGTGGCAAATGATGACAAATATTTGCTGCTTGTCCAGTAAGTCTACTTACAAGATATTGGACCTTCTGCTGATCGTTCAAACTCTTGTTGTCATGTACCAATGCCTTAAATAGTTCATAAAACACCGACCATTGAGTCTGGTTCCCATCAAATTTCGGAAGGTCGATTTTAGGCAGTACTGACTCGGACACGACCAGCTGTGCACTAGCTGCTGTAGCTGCCGAAGATTGAGCAATAGCATCAGTCACCTCTTTCTGTTTGAGAGTGTTAGCCGCTACTTCAATATACTGAAACAGATCTAGGTGTGAGTCATTGAATGCTACAACATGATCTTTATTCAACTCAAGTTCCAACTCATTAACCACTAATTCTGTCTTTTCATAATCCAAAATGGTCTGAGACATCCGAGGATACAAGAATGAAAATTGCTCAGCAACTTTTGGATCAGAGACATTTTTAGACAGTTCATAAATTCTTTGCAATCTGGCATACAATTGTTCCAGTTTAGCGCAATGCACCCTGATTTGTTTCTGTAATTTTTCCACCATCTTGAACTCATACACAAAACAATTCAGCCCCGACAATACAAACAACAGACAATAAAACAAGAATGAGTTCGAAACTAGATGAAAGGAAGAATCACGACTAGTAAGTTATCAAAGTTAAACTTTGATTATCAATTCACAAGATAAGTTACTGCTGAAGACAAAACTATATGATTAGAAAATGTTCTTCCAACAACTCACAAACAAACGATAACTTGTTGAATTGAACAAACAAAATCATACAGGTGATTAACCTTCACTAACATGTATAACAAAATGGACAATGGGCTATAAATTTCAACAAACAAACAAATTCCCAAAAAAGAGCACAATGAGCCTAGTTTCAGGAAAATTACAATTTTAACTGAAATGAATTTAATTTCAGACAAATACAAATTGACAAGAATCCTTGCTCTAGAACAAGGCTACAACAAACTTAAGTTGAGCATAGATCAGACCATTCTCAACATGCCAACATTTGACAAATATGAAACTGCTTGAATCCAATGTGTGTGAATTAATCAATCAATTACAAATTTAAATTCATTCCGGCCTGGCAGGATCAAGAAATGTTCTGAACAAAGCTCAGGCTAGAGCTACCAGAGGACTGTAATTTACTATTCAAATAATCAAATACAAACAAGGGGCAAAATTTAATCTTCAATTTGAGCCAGGTTATTTGTACAGTTAAACTCTGCATTAATGAACAATAAAAAAGAGCAAAAACTCACCAGATTGATTCCAATCTTGTCTACTTGCCCTTCGAAGCCTTTATTAGGTGTTTTGGTCAGATTCAGGGTGGGATGAAATCTGGGAGAAGACAGGTTTGCTTCCGGGCTGCCTTTTCGCGTTGATTCTGTGTTCAACTTGCAAGTCATACACTGTGTTTTGAACAAAGCTCAAACTGGATTCTTTATAAATTCAAATCCGATTCAAATTAATTCAATTCAACACTATTTACGCTGTTATATTCATAATTCACACACACGACACTCAAACAATTATTTACAAGAAATTTCCGATCAAAATTACATGACAAAATACAAATTCGGTCTTGCAACAAGACAATGGGCTGACTAGACAAGATGGACTGGGGGTTTAACATTGACAAGGCCAAAACAGCTGGACGGTCTGCGCTGGCACACACAAGCCTGCTATTGGCAGAACTGCAGTCTGGCATTTTGGCGCTACAGTTCGAGTTCTCTGGCCAGACCACAAATAATAATTTATGCATGAACGATTACTTTAAACAATAATATCTCATAATTCAATTGTATCTCTAATCAGTTCAAATAATATTTCCTTGCTATCAAATAATTTATGCATGAGCGATTACTTTCAACAATAATATCTCGTAATTCAATCACATCTCTAATCAGTTCAAATAATATTTCCTTGCTATCAAATAATCTTTGCATGAGCGATTACTTTAAACAATAATATCTCGTAATTCAATTCCATCTCTAATCAGTTCAAATAATATTTCCTTGCTATCAAATAATAATAATCAAAGACTTGTGTGTACAGATTTTTTCCAATGATCGATTGTTATATAAAAAAATCTGTACACATACAAGTTAATAATATTTGTTGAAACTAACCTTTGTTTGTGAGAAGATTGTCTCGTCCTTGTTGTTGAAAAGTTGTTGTTGTTGACAAGTTCACAATGAATAGTAGAAACACAGAAGAATGGTTCACCTTTCACATGCTTGCACTCTGTTGCGAATGATATGTAAATAAGCTGAGCTCCCCTTTTATAGTTTGTTGCGAGCATGCACAGATCCAAACGTCTTTACTACTACACACACACACACACACACACACACACACACACACACACACACACACACACACACACACACACACACACACACACACACACACACACACACACACACACACACACACACACACACACACACACACACACACACACACACACACACACACACACATACTGGAACAAGGTAACAAACGGGGAGGTGAGAAATGAACATACATTGCGGGGAGGCTGATTTACACACATTCACACACATGTTGGAGACTTAATTTTTGTTTTAGAAAGTATATTAATATGTGTTCAATACAGTTGTAACTTTTTTTTTCTGTTAACTTGAAAAAAAAATTACGCATTAAACCTACAAAAAGGGGAGAAATGTGTGTACACTTTCACTGAACAAACCGAGGAGAAATGTGTGTACACTTCCACTGCACAAAGCGGGGAGAAATGGTGTGTACACTTCAAACCCACATTCTGGGGAGGAATTGTGTGTTTAGTTTAACTTACAAAGCGGGGACAAAACCGGTTCTTAACACAAGTTCTGGCTGCAACACTTATTTCGATATTTACTATTCTATTTGATCATAGAATACAATATCGTATGGGTCTTCGAAAGCCAGTTACATGCACGTTGATTTTTGTACGATTGTTTTTTGACATCCTTATGAATTCGAATAAGTGCAACTTGTCAAACATCATCTGTTTGATCTAATAGAATTTTATAAGGACGGTAAAAAATCGATGTGTATGTAACTGGCTTTTACTAAACAGGCTTCACGAATTACAATACAATAATAGGATAGTTGATACAATACATGGTTTTAATTCAGATTCATTCATTGATTGAAATAAAAGGAGATTCCGGTGTCGATAGCATCGAAGTCGCCAGGCTGGTCTGAATCATTTATGAATTTCTCAGTATGCAGTATCCACTCAGCAGCTCTTATACAAAAACAAACATTAGTTTCGTTTTACTTGGAATAGTAAGACATTATTTCATTATGTCCATTATTACAATAGATCAATTCAGATCCAGTTAGCTGTTAGAGTAATATAATGTAATTACATTCTATACTCACTGTTCAGATCAGCACAATGTTTATAGCCTACTGTATGCAGTGAGTATAGAATGTTACATTCTATACTCACTGACTGAATATTTATACTGTGTAATAGATTTTATTGATTGTTGCAAAGATTTTAAGTCAATGATTCAACAGGAAATCCATGGTAATATTCAACGATTTCAACCTAATGAATTAGATTGTTGTATGACAAAATTGAAATCCCGACAACGTAAATAATTCAGTGAAGTTAACTGTACAAGGTTACTTTTTCTCGTATTTTATTGAGTGATAATGGGAAATGATTTCTGATTCCATATTTGGATTCAACCTTTTGAAGTTTGAAACTTTCAAAGCTGGAATTTTTTTTTAAACTAGAACTTTTAGGGCCGGTTTCCGAGCTCAGGATTTAGCTAAGTCCCAGACTCTAAACAGCAATAGTCAGAAAATTGGCTTTCCAAAAGGTCAGCTTTTATAACAGAAGTCTTAGTTCTTAGTTTTTATTTTCTCATTTCTATAATTGGAAACGTTTTTCCTTGACGGAATTAGACATTCCTGAATAATTCAAAATAGCTGAAACTTTACACTATTTTCTCTTTATTTTATTTTGTGTTCAATTTTCTAGTTTTTCGAGATTTAATTCAAACGTGACTATGACAATGACTGCGACTACGCCCCGTCTTGGAAAACCAAATTTCTGACTCCAGCTGTTTAAAGTCTTGGACTCAGCTAAATCACGAGCTCGGAAACCGGCCCCTAATGTTTTAAAATGTTCATGTTTGAACTTTTCAAGAGTGTTTAAAAGCTTCTAAAAACCTTTACCTGTGAGGCAGAAGTATTATTATCTTAGTAGGTACATTTTTACTAAACATAACTTTATGATAATGTAAAAGCTATATTAAAAACTGCTGTAACTCCCTTGTTTTTGGGTATTTTCGAAAATGGGACTTACGCTTTAAAAAATTTGGGGTCGCTGAATCCAAATCCGAATATTTTGAGAAAAGTAATGAGTCATACTCTGAGCAAACGCGTCTGAAATTTGAGATCCCCTTGTGAAAGCCTTCGAGCTGCGAAATATGAAATGATCTGAAATATGATCTTCAGGAGACGGGATTCTGCCGTGTGAAACTAGCCTAAGAAAAACACGACGGCCTTGTTCACTCCCCCCACCATGACTTCTCAGTAGCTTGACCCTAACATTTACATGATCCTAGAAAGTAGTCTACACCTATGTTCACAGAATAATTCAGAATAATGTATCCTATTTGAAAGAGTGGATGCATGCAAAAAAAAAACAACTTTCAAAGATCCATGTTCATCAAGCCTTCTGTTAACTGCAAGAGATATTCTGTATCTTTGTGAGTATCTTTGGGAGGCTCCTTTTCCTTTTATATTATCTTTGAAATGCAACATTTTGAAAAACTTCGTATATATGTCGACGCGCAATTTAAAAAGGAACATACCTGTTAAATTTCATGGAAATATATTGCCGTATATCGCTGTGAATGCGCAACATATAAACATAAAGAGAAATGCACAGCCGTCGACATGAATCTTAGACCTCACTTCGCTCGGTCAATTATATACAGTGATGTCGGAGTAATGAGGGATTCCTTCTCTTTTCATATTATCCTTAAAATGCAAAACTTGAAAAAAACCTTGTGTATTAATACATCGACGCGCAGTTGAAAAAGGAATATTTCTGCCAAATCTCATAGAATTCTATCAACGCGTTACATACATACATACAGACAGACAGACAGACAAAAGAAAATCCGAGTTAAAACATAGACCTCACTACAATAACTAAATTATTATGATGTAACTTCGGTAAGAGTGGTAAAATTGTGCTCTCTCTTTCTAAAGTATCAACCGTGATTAGCGTAGCTTCAATTGGGAAATGATCAGATAAAAATTCTGGCACAATAGAAAATTTTCCAACTATTTGCGCTAATTCGACAGCCATGCAACATAGATCTATTACGGAAGCCCCTCTGCCTATAAAACTAAAGTCTCCCCACCTATCTCCACTTATCCTTCTATTCATAATGATGAAATTAAAAACCTCACAGAACTCCAATATTTTCTTACCTTTCATATTAATCACCTCATCCTTTGGCTCTTGCTTATTACTCAGTGCATTTCCCAATTCTATTACATCTGTTAATTCCGACATGTCCTGTCCATTTCCTATTCTACCGTTAAAATCTCCAATTAAAATCATATTATTTCTATTATGCTCTTGCACTATCATAAACTCCCATAATGTATTGAATTCTCTCTCCCATTCCATGTCTCCTCCACCACTCAGGTAAATTGGAACTATATATATTCATCCCGTTGTCCTGCATTCATGTGAATAACTTTCCTCTCAAGCGCATCGATTACCTTACAAAAACTCTCTATTCTTTTACTAATTTCTATTAACTTTCCTCCCTTTGCTCTACCTCAGTTTGATTCTCCAACTGCGAATTCCCAGTATAAATTGTAATCTGAAAACAGTTTTCAAAATACAATTGCTTTCCTCTTTCAACAAACGTCTCCAATAGTACAAAAACATCATAATTACAAATAAAATTATATACTTGAACAATCTTACCACTTAATCCAGCCACATTGTACGCTACTATACTCAACTGTCCCTTCTCACACGGACTGACGGCGTTATCTCAGCGGTTGCGGTCTTCGTCCTCGCCGCCTCGCTCCTCCTCATCACACATGCTCCCACTCACGGCCCGCATCACACTCTCATCGAACATGCTCCCGATCTTCTGCAGCCCATCCTCTCCCTCCGGGACCAGTCCATTCTCCTCATTCAGCGTGAAAACCCGACTATTCACGATTAAACGATCCACTTCAACCGATACTCTCCTCTCACTCCCGGAACTTGTTTCTTCAACTCGCCAAGCACCCGGAAAAGCTTCGATCGTCGTTTTCTTGTGTCGAAAGCAAAGTCTTTATGAATCACAAACTGTGTACCCTTTAGCTTCCTACTGTTTCTCGTGATGAAATGGATGTCCTGATCGTCCGGAAAATGCGCAATGATTGGCCCGTTATCTATTTTCTTGGCCCAATGCATGTGCTCGATTAACCCAGGTACCTGCTCGTGCCCCCAAATGACTCACACAAAAGTCTTTGACAGTTCTCACGTAATCCACTGTTGCACATTCATATTTCAGCCCGCGAAAAATTATATTGTTCCTTCTCGATCTATTTTCAAAATTTTCCATCTTCCTGATTATGAGATTATTCTGAATTTTTTGAGCAACAATTTGATTTCTTAACTGTTAATTCTCGACAGAGAGTTTATTCACTTTTTCAATTAGACCATTTAAATCCACCTTTGTAGCTAGCAGCGCGAGTTTTTCATCCATAGCCTTACTAAACCGCTTTTCAAAACGGTCAAATAGTGATTCAATAAAGTCTGAGTTCACATTACCGGAAGCTTTAACACTTGGGTCTGGAGCACGCTTTTTCTGTTCCATCTCTTCGAGCTCAGGCGAACTTTTAGCACGAGGACTCTTCTTAGCACTATCATCCGGTGAAAAGTATTGTTAGATACTGTTCTTATTCATTCAGCTTCGAATATTTCGATTCACTTGAGAACAATTTCACAAATAAAAAACAAATTGATAATTCAATTTATTACGAAAGAACTTTTAACTCTAGGTCTCTTTTTAGCACTACCGTCTGGTGGAAAGTATTGTTGGATACTGTTTTCATTAATTTAAACTTTGAATATTTCGATTCACTTGAAAACAATTTCACAAATAAATAACAAATTGATAATTCAATTTATTACGAAAGAACGTTTTAGGTTAAACATGCACTAAATGAACCGATTAAGCACGACCCGTCCGGAAACTTGAGATAAGAGAGCAAAACAATTCTGCGACCGCTCCGTTCAACAGCTCACTATCAACTCCTAATTTGAGAACATACGATTTGAAATCGAAAAGTTGTCAGTTGTAATTGGGGAATGATTTTAAAAAACCAATACTTTTATTTTCCATAACTGTACTCATAAAAAATAATATGATAATATATTTTATATTCGAATGAAACGTTTAGTTTTTAAATAAAAAAATATTTTTGAGCCCCAAAATCCAATGGAGAGTTACCGAATTGCTTGATCAAGAGATTCAATTGATTGATGATAAAGTTCAATTGCGCCGTGAACATAGAGAATTTGATCTTCATCAAGTTCAAATGTTTGGAGACAAAAGTCGTGTTGCCAATACATACATAGAAATGATTCTCATTAATCATTCGTGAACAGTACAGGGGAAATAATTGAGGAGTTGGGTGGAAAAACGACCTGAGTCAAAAATCAAGTTTTGTGTAAATTGAGTTTGAAATATTTAGTACACATCTTCATTATTTCATCAGAATGCAATATTCTTGCAAGTATTTGAACTTTATTGATCTTTTTATACTATTTTCAATGCTATTATTCATGATTAGCCAGTAATCCAAGGCTAACTGATATTATTGATATAAGGTGTGTTGTCTCAGGTCGTTTTTCCATAACCCTGGTTGTTACATGTTCAGAGGTTCAATAAAATGATGAAAAACCCGTATCAAGAGTAGTGATAATATATTGCTCATGATATTGGATAATTAATAAGTAGGTAATAAAGATCTAAAAAATGTCATTTAGAAGTGAACAATTGAAGATGATATTTTCTTCTTGAACACGTTTCATCCCATAATCAAGACTCTGGAATGTTACATGGTACTGTTCTGATTTTCGGGAAATTCATACACCCAATGCTTTCAGCATCGGATTCTTCTTCAGGAGCGTCTTCTTCATTATTTTCATCATCTAGAGGATAATTGGTTCCCTTGGATGTATTAATGATCTTCTTATACCATTCATTTGGTAGAGAGTTAGTTGGGAGGATATTTTTAATATTCTTTCCGAAGAATGGACATTGATATGTCCAAAGCTCCGCCAATTTATGTAGATGCATTACAATATAATCTTGTATAGTTATTCCAATTGCTTTTTCCATATCATATACAGTTCAATAATTATTTTCTTAGTCTATATTATGTAAATTCATCTATAATTTTGCTGTATTGTAAGCTATTGTATATGAGTGTATAAGCCAGTATATACTGTAATCTACATAAGTACAAGTAATCTACAAAGTACTCAATCAATCAATCAATCAATCAGCTTCTTCTTTTGTAAGAAAACAAAATAAGGATTTCACTGGCTGCTGGCTCACAGCTTGTCAGCTGAATAATTTCAGGTTTGCCACACAAACAAAAAATTTTCACAACTCAATCATTTTTCAAGATACAACAACATTTTATGTACCAATCTGTTCAGAATTTAATGGCGGATAGAATGAAGCGTGTTGCGGGAAAACGACACGAGTGGCCTCGGGTCGTTCTTCTACCCAGCTCCTCAATTTCACAATTGAAAATAATAATTTCACACATACAAAGCCTATGGAATACTGTGTACATAGTACAGTATCCTTTCCTGCTCAAATCAAACCTGTACTGTAGGCTACAGAAGAGTCACGACATGTCAATTGGAAAATTTTCTCATTTTCAAATGTCTGCTCATGATATGATATCTTCTCATTTACATTTGACGATTTCTCAAATACAATTCACTACTCTCAATTACATGTGTGATGACTTCCTAAATACAATTGACTATTCTCATTTAGGCTACATCTGACATTCTCTCAATTACAAGTGACTATTCTCAAATACAATTGATACTTTCTCAAATTAACTTTTTACTTTCTCAAATAAAATTGGAAAAGGTGTTTTGACTACTATTTTTTTTTTTTTTTTTGAGCAGGGTATGATTACTAAATCTTTTCTCCGGAACAACGTCTTTTCACAAAAAGTGAGCATGCCGTACACAAGTAAAATATTCAATCCAAGGTTTACAAGAGAGTTTTCGCAAGGATTGACAGACACAGAAGAAAATGTCAATATGGAGAGAAACTAAGAGACAATTTCATTTTATCATAGGCTATCCTGATCTTGAGATACAATGTTAGGTTAGCAAAGTTTGAGGCATCCGCTTCTCTAAAACAGTAAGTGAATTCTCAGTGAAGCCTGTTCAAGAATATAAACTTACTGACGTGCTATTCTTGAATCTTAACAAGCCTCCCATTCGCATCATTCTAGCAATAACCCAAATTCAATGCGGAAAATTCTCGGGAAATTGTGTTACCAAGTCACCATTGATTGTGATGAACCTAATTTGGCGTTGAATTGTAGAGGATTTTATTCTCTTGGAAACAGTTCTGGATTTTTTCACTATGAAAGGTTTTTGAGTTATATGGAGAAAAAAACAGGTATTTTTAACACTGTAAGGTTAGCAGAGGGTATTTTTTTGTGAAGAATCATTTTCAGACTATTTGTACCAAATAACTAAAAAATCAGTACCACAATACATTCTGGCAGCATGTTTCCTCGCTCCCTTCTCATGTCTCAAGTGAATGAACAGAAAAATAAACTATGAATTCGCTAAGCTGTGACTCAATGAGTCTGAACGAAAAAGGAGATAAGTTGCTGATTCATAAATTCACGGCAAGCCCCATAGCAAACCAGTTACTTCGAACAGTGAAGGAGACAATGGAGATATGCAGGGATATGCAAGTACCCCGCATTGTATGCTCAATCCGTAAATGAGTTTTGTGTAAGTGTGTATTAGCGATCGTAGCACAACGTGGTGGCAATTTTGGAAACTGGAGTGTATCCCAATTAGGTGGAGTACTAACAAAATGGGGAGATTTTTTTTTATTACGTTTTTACATGGTTTTAAGCATGTAGAAGTGATTTTTACTAAAATTGAGCAGTGACACTACGGGGTCTCCCCTTAGTGTACACACCTCCCCTTAATGTGCTGTGTATACTTGATTGTCTCCCCGTATTATACCTTGTTCCAACACACACACACACACACACACCACACACACACACACACACACACACAACACACACACACACACACACACACAACACACACACACACACACACACACACACACACACACACCACACACACACACACACACACACACATACACACACACACACACACATACAGCCAAGCAGTTTCGGTGAGTTGATACATTGCTCTCTCGCACATCTGTTTTGGCATGCATTCCTACAGATATGGGCGGGTGCAATGACATCATTTCTCCCTTTCAAATTGCATTCACCTTTTCACATTTGTTATTTGAAATAATATTCTTATCATTCGAACAATGTTATAAGCTTATAGCAATCTGATAGTGTGTGTGTGTGTGTGTGTGTGAATTCATTTCCAACTCGATTTGAAATTAAACCAATTCAATTTTTTTTTGATTAAGTTGGTGTAATGATTAATTAATTAATTAACTTCAGTTAATGTTCAACCATTGAGTTGAAAGGTAAGAAAATGGTATGTAGAAGAAAGCAAAGTTCGAGGAAACGAGGTAGAGGAATCTTGAGTTCAGCGGCAAAAGTTTTCAAGGGTGTGACGGGTTTAGCAGGTAATGTGACATCCACTATTCTAAATAAGCTCATTGACATTCAACAAAATGAAATTCACATTCCTGGCTATCAGTATTGTGGCCCGGGCACCAAGGTTAATGAAAGGTTAAAGAGAGGTGATCAAGGTATAAATTCATTACATAGAGCCTGTAAGGTACATGATATAGCGTATACACAAAATAGCAATAATAAAACTCAAGCGATAGCTGACAGAGCTCTAGTGAACGCAGCGTGGGACATATTCAAAAATCCAGAAACACCCCTTGCCGAGAAAGCACTTAGGTATCTTGTTACAAACATCATGAAAGCTAAAGCAGCGTTTGGTGGGTCTTTGAGAAAGAAGAAGAAGAAGAGGAAGAATGAGAGGAGAAGTTATAGTAATGATATTAGATGCAAAGCTATAGCTCAGTTGAAAGAGCATATTGCAGGAAAAGGGTATTTTTTGAAACATTTTCCTAAAATAAATAGTGGGGGGAGAGTTTTAATCCCACCCTCTTTACCACCACCACCATCATCATATGGAGTGAGTTTATTCCCCCAAAAACAAGTTGAGAAACGTAGAACAACAAAGAAGAGTAGGAAGAAGAAGAAGAAGAAGACATGAATATTGGAGGAGAATTGAGTAATTATGATTTGATTGATTGGTCAAAATTATTACAGATTCGGCTAAGAGGTATATATATGCTAGATGCATTACCCAAAAAAATCTAAAAAATGAGAATGGCATTGTGAATTTAGCGAGGGAAAGCAAGGATGGCACACATTGGGTTGCATATAAAAAAGTCGGCTCTAATGTTTGGTATTTTGATCCAATTGGAAATTTACAACCGCCATACAAATTGGACAAATATTGGAAAAAAGAAATTGGAGTAAATATATTTTATAATGTAGAGCACATGCAACCATTAAATAGTGATTTTTGTGGTCATCTTCCATTATTGTTTCTTGCAAATCATTTGTAATCAAGTGTTTGTGCTGAACACACATTACAAGATGGTTGTTATTACATTAAGATCTAACACAAGTAACCTCTACGAACATTCACAAGAAATTATAGAATTGGATGAAAATCGTGAATGGGAAATTGGATTGATTAATTTTTGTAGTTACAATAGTATTGCAAACGTTAACAAAGGAACAAATTCCAGCTTCAAATATGGTGATAGATTAATTGAGCTGGATATGGGTGCATATGAAGTTGAGGATATTATAAAATCTTTAAAGAATAAATTGAATATTGATGAGAAGAAGAATAAACTTATTATACGTGCAAACACAAATACTATGAAGATTGAAATTCATTCTGATAAAGCTATTGATTTAACACGTACTGATTCGATTGGTAAGATACTTGGTTTTGATAATGTTGTTTTGCAAGCAAATTAATGGCATTATTCCCAGCATTTGGTTAACATAACAAGCATTGGTAGTATTGTACTCGAGTGTAATTTAGCATGTGGTAGTTACTCTGACGGAAAACAAAAACATATTATCTACGAATTTTTGCCCAAGGTTCCTAGCGGTTATTTAATAAACAAAGTACCATCACTGATTATTTATGTACCTTTGAATATGCATCAAATTCAAACTATTAATGTAAAGGTAACAGACCAGAACGGATCGTTTATTGATTTCCGTGGAGATACAATTACAATTAGGTTGCACATACGTGAAAAACAAAAGTAAACATATTGGGTTATCTTGTTTTCAATCCACGTTCAAATAAGACATGTATTCACAATGTCATTAGAGAGACGAACATGGGAGCGTCAACACCTAAAAACAAATGTGATTTGTCGGCTAAAAGTACGAGAATATTAGAAAAGTTAGGTTTTATAGTTGATTGGCGGAATGTTAGGAGGAGGAGCCGCAATTAGTGAAATTCTGGACGTGGAGACAGAGCTTCAGTTTCATAATGATATAACCAAATTCCAATTTCACACTCATACAGTTTATTTGGGACAAGAAATAAAAAACTCTGCTGAGGCACATATTGGCATAAATTCTTTAGATGTCTATTCTTTACCTTGCAAATCATTTATATTTATTGAGGGAACAGTTAGCTGTACAAAACTGGGAACAGACCCGGCTTGACCACCAGTTGCGGCAGACTATAAATTAAGCAGTAACGTAATCAGCAACCTTTTTGATGAAATACAATATGAATTGGCAGGTCAGCAAATTTCTAAATCAAGATTGATTGGATTAACATCCACAATTAAAGCTATACTATTGAAGAATACACTCGATAAGAACACATATCACTTGGCCTTGGTTTTGACAGAGCAGGATATGTGCTAACAGATAATAAATTCACTTTCTGTGTACCGCTGAAATTAATCCTCCCGTTTTTTGAAGATTTTCAAAGAATAATTTTAAATTTGAAACAGGAACTTGTCTTATTGAGGTCACCGACAGACCTAAATTGTGTTGAGTCCGCAACTGGAACAAGCATTAGTGTGAAAATTACAAAACTGCAATGGAAAATGCCCTACAATCACATAAGACTGAAATTTTTGAGACTGCTCGATGCTGACACTCCACTGAAATTAGGTTTCTAGCATTGTGAAATTTGTGAATTACCAAATTTGCAAAATTCACTCAACCATTCTTGGGCAGTCCGCACCACATCGATTTTTGATAGTCCAAAATATGTTATAATTGCATTTCAAACCGATCGTAAGAATAAAATTAAAAAATCAATATCTAATTTCGATAGCTGTGGTATTTACAATGTTAAAGTATATTTGAACAGCGAGTAGTATCCATATGAGAATCTGCTAGGTAAAAAGGAACTATTATACAGGATGTTTTTGGATTTCGCTCCCTCATATTATAATCATATAGGTAAGAAATCACCTTACTTTACTTTCAGTGATGCAATTTCAGCGACCCCCACTCCTCCCCCTATCATGTGACCTTGAGTCCACCAATCTCTGCTCTTAGCCTGGATGATGTCACATTGTATTACAACCTTCTCTGCACTCACATTTTCCACTATTTACAATACCTTAAATTAAATACAAAATACAACTCTTTCCTTATGTCTACTGGGGTTATGCTTTAGAACATCTAGCTTAATTCTAATTTTATAATCCAAATCAATGTTAGAGCTCTCAAATTCCTCCTCTAACCAATAGTTAGACACATACAATTCTTCTGGGCTCTCAAACTGTAAAATATACTGTATCTTGTTTCTATTGTACACTTCTTTTATTGTAATAATGACCAACTCTGTCCCTTCTGGTAACTCTTCTAATCTTTTGCACTGTCCTACTTTTACTTTCCCTTTAATTTCCAGCATTGTGATGTTGTTGAATTGCTCCACTTCTTTTTGTGTGAAGGGAGTGTCTTCCAAGTTTTTCCATACATCTGACAAAAATTTTAGATTTTGTATTTTTGGAAATCTGTTACCATTATAGCTTGTCATGCCATTGGTGGTAATTTCACAAATAATTTCTTCCCTTGGTAGACAAATAATTTCTTTTTGGTCATTGTATGGGATTACAAAATAACCCACTTTCTTAAGGTCTTCTATTGCGTTGTATGCATTTAGAAAAACATTTTTGTGATACCCTTTTACAATGTACACATGTTTTGAACCTTCCTTTTCTCGTAAAACACCTACATATGGAAATTTTCCCTTATTATTTACAGAAAATGCAGTCACATTATAAACCCCACTAGGCTCAAAATTCCACCAATGTGAATGAAAATATGGCTCAAGTTCCTCTCTCAAATTTTCTATTTCTTTCTCAAACTCTGCTAGCTGCTTATGCTGTTCCCTAAATGACTGTGTGGCTTCAAAAAACTCAATTTTCCTCTGTTTTGGATCAATTTCATCCAGTTCTAGCTTACGCTTTCTGGTAGATAGTATTGTGATTGGAGACAAGGGCTGTATCTCTTTAACAGGGTATGGGAGAAGCTTACAGGTTATGTTTGCTCGTTTTCTTAAGACTTGTGGTATCAAGTTGCTACAAGGCCCAACTCATCTAAGTCAACAACTTTGGATATGGTAGAGGAAACTGTGGTTGACTTGGAGAAATAAGTCTCACCACTCTTAATATAACACTTTTGTATAAAACTAATATTGTCCTTGTTGTCTGTATCCTCGAAAATTTCCACATAATTAATGGGTAGTAGATTAAAGCTAAATGCAGAGATTACATAGGATATTATTTTATTTCGTTGTTGTGGATTGATAGGCAGATTTAATTGTACTCCATTCAATTTCTTGGTATTGCTATTTCCCCAGTAAACATATTGTAAGAGATTGTTAAAAACCAAACAACAGCTATTCTTTAAATTGTTTGTCAGTTTAGTTCACATTCTAGCTAAGGATACAGAATAAATTGGAGCATTTTGGAAATAATTCTTACTGTCATTTAAGAGTGACAAGCAATCTTGAATAGGGTCAAATTGATTAGAGCTATAGTTATTTCTAATGCTGTAGTTATAAATTGTTGCTTCCAAACGAGTAATACAATGCATTTTAGCCAAGTCAGAGGTAAAGGTTTCACATAATCTTGTATCTGGACAGGCAATAAAGTCTACAATATGGTTACCTAGCTGCTTATTTACACCAGGGCTTGTCATTTGACAAATAAACTTATTATAAATTTTTACTCTCACATTATTATTAACCCAAGTCAAGCAATCAATTCCAACAGTTCCATCATTATTTCCTCTCATTCGGATCTCCGGGGGAGGATATCAAGGGGACACCAGAAGTTACATAGGAAGGAGAGGATGCATATTGGAACATGGAATGTGAGAACACTACTGCAAGCGGGAAAACTGGAGAATGCTAAACAGGAGATGAAGAGAAACAGATTGGATGTAATGGGAATGTGTGAGATGAGATGGGGAGGTAATGGTGAACTGGTGAGTGGGGATTACAAGTTGTTCTATTCAGGAGAGGAGAAACAGGGACAACATGGAGTGGGAGTATTGCTAGGACCTAGGGTCAAGGATAAAGTAAGGAGAGTGGACTACATAGATGGCAGGCTGATGATGGTGAGACTGGAAGGATCTGAGAAGGATTTAGTAATAGTTCAGACATACATGCCAACAAGCCAGTATGATGAAGAACAAGTGGATCAGTGCTATGGAAGGATGGAAGAAATAATAGAAAGAGAGGCAAGGGGGGCAAGTATTATGATTATGGGTGACTGGAATGCGGTTGTGGGAGAGGGAGCTGAAGGAACTACTGTTGGAGGCTTTGGATATGGCACGAGGAATGAAAGAGGTACAAAAATGATCAATTTCTGCAAAGACAAGTCTTTTGTAGTGGGCAATACCCTGTTTGACCATCCAAAAAGAAGGAGGTACACTTGGACATCATCATTGGATGAAGAAAGATATCAGCTTGATTACATATTAATACAGAAAAGATTCAGGAACTGTTTGAAGAATGCAAAGACATACCCTGGAGCAGACATAAACTCTGAGCATAACCTGGTGGTAGCAGAGGTGGAAATAAAACTGAAACGAGTTAGAGGAGGTAAAAGGGTTGAAAAACTTAATCTGGAGTTGCTCCAGGAAGAGGGTAAAAGAAATGAATTAGTAAACAGGTATAGTGCAAAGAGAAAGGAAAGGAAAGAAGAAATAAATGAAGAATGGAGCAACATGAGTAAATGCCTGAAAGAAGCTGCAAAAGAAACTGTAGGGATAACAAAGTCTAGAAGAATACGCAAGGAATGGATTAATGTTGATATGCTGAAGAAAATGGAAGAAAGAAGGAAGTGGAAAAATGATAAAACAGATTTAGGAAAGAGAACGTACAGGAAGCTTGACAATGAATTAAGAAGAGAAACAGACAAAGCTAGAAATAAATGGCTACAAGAAAGATGTTTAGAAATTTAAACTTTGGAAAGAGAAGGGAGGTTTGACAAAATGTACCAAGCAGTGAAGGAGTTGGATAGCAGGACAAATTGCAATAGGACCAAAATGGAGATTGAAAACAGAGATGGTGAAATTCTGTATGATAAAAAGGAAGTTCTAAACAGTTGGAAAGAGTATATAGAAGATTTGTATAACACACATGAGAATACTATGATAGAGCTGGAGAGGAAAACTGAGGCACAAGAATTGAGGGGAGAGCATGGAAGAATATTGAAGGAAGAGGTGAGGAAGGCATTGCGTGAAATGAGGAGGGGCAAGGCTTGTGGCATTGATGAAATACCAGTAGATCTATGGAAGGAAATGGGAGAGAAGGGAATTGAAGAAGTCACATATCTGTGCAACAAAATATATGAGAATGGAGAATGGCCTGAGGAATTTCTAATCTCAGTTATTGTACCAATTCCAAAGAAGAAAAACACTCGAAAATGTGAGGAATTCAGGACAATCAGTCTAATAGCTCATACAGCGAAAATCCTCTTGAGAATAATAAATAGAAGGCTGTATGGAAGGTTGAATAACTCAATAGGAGAGGAACAATATGGTTTTAGGAGAGGCGGAGGCACTAGGGAAGCAATTGGCTTGTTAAGAAGTATTGGAGAGAGATTTGTAGAGAAACAGAGAGAGGTTTTTGTGACATTTGTGGATCTGGAAAGAGCATTTGACAGAGTCAGATGGGACCGACCTATGGATACTCTGAAAAGAAGAGGTGTGGAATGGGAGGAGAGGAGACTAATCAGGAACCTGTATGTCAACCAGACCAGCAGAGTGAGAATAGAGGGCGAAATTGGAGAAGAGAGTAGAATAGGAAGAGGGAGACAGGGATGTTGTATGTCACCAATCCTTTCCAACGTTTACCTAGAGGATACATTGCAGGAATGTTTGGATGGCAAAAGAGGAGTCAGCATTGGAGGAAGACACATAGAGTGCATAAGATTTGCAGATGATATGGCGATCCTGGCTGATATCTGGACAATGATGAATGGAATGTTAAGAGATGTGAATGAGGCCTGTGAGAGGTATGGAATGAGGATAAACGTCAGGAAGACAAAGTGCATGAGAATTGGTGCAGGGAGAGCAAGAATGGGGAATGCTGTACTAGAGGGTGAACAGTTGGAACAGGTATCATCTTTCAAGTATTTGGGAAGCATAATGGAAGAGGATATGAAATGCAACAAAGAAATCAAAGTAAGAATTGCTATGGCAAAAACAGCATTCAATAAGAAAAAGAGAATTCTTTGTAGCCAACTGGACAAGACACTAAGGAAAAGGCTAATAAAGTGCTATGTTTGGAGTGTGGCACTGTATGGTGCAGAAACTTGGACGCTGAGAAAGGAGAATAAGAGGAGGCTTGAGGCATTGGAAATGTGGATATGGAGAAGGATGGAGGGGATCAGTTGGAGGGATAAAGTTACAAACGAGGAGGTGTAGAGGAGGGTTGGGGAGGGAAGGAGTCTACTGGATGTGATAAAGGGAAGAAAGAGGAGATGGCTGGGACATTGGATGAGACGGCAATGCTTGTTGGTGGATGCCATGGAGGGGACCATTCAGGGGAGAAGAGGAAGAGGGAGAAGAAGATAAAAAATGTTGGACGACATCAAGGAGGGGATGAGCTACTATGCAACGAAGAGACTGGCAGAGAAAAGAAGTGAGTGGAGGGCTGCTGCCATATAGAAGGACCTGCTTACGAGCAGAAAACTACAGACAGTGGAAGTGATCGATAGAGATGAATAAAAAAAATGTATTGATATCAATAGGTATTTGGGCCAATACACATCAATAGGTATCAATGGATATGTATTGATGTGTATTGGCCCAAATACCTATTGATATCAATACACATCAATACATATCCATGGATATCAATACATAACCAGCTGTATTGATATCAATACACATCAATACATTTCCATGGATATGTATTGGCCCAAATACCTCTTGATATCAATACAAATCAATACATATCCATGGATATCAATACATAACCAGCTGTATTGATATCAATACACATCAATACATTTCCATGGATATGTATTGGCCCAAATACCTAATGATATCAATACACATCAATAGGTAGCCATGGATATCAATACATAACCAGCTGTATTGATATCAATACAGATCAATAGCCATCTATAAGCAGCCTGTCTCCTTTATAGTAAAAATCCTCTTTTAAATCTAGGAGAGCAGCTTAGGATGAAGATAACATTTGCAAGGATTATAATATTTTAACCCAGCTGCAACTGGCATCATACAAGAGAGTATACCTGTTTAATTATCTATAATTAATATAAGTAAATTGGATTCAGTGAATAGATGTCTATTGATAAATTGATGAAAAATTAAGGGATGTAAATAGTTAAGACATAAATAATGTGAGAAGTTTGTTTATTAAAATAACTCATATGCATGTCATTTATCTATTAAGAAAGGTCCTTATTGTGGTGCTCCAGAATACTTTAATCTCTTCCTGTTTAAAGTAGCAATTTTTTGAGCTACATACTGGTTTATGTTACTGCACCTCAATTCAATCTCAATTTTTGTAGCATTCAGATTTTCCTCCAGGATCTAGTGTTTGAACATTTCTAGAACAAATAACAGTTCAAAGTATACAATCTTTACAAATTATAAAATAAGGATTTTATTTCCTGAATTAATCTGCTAGCAAATTTATTTAATAACCTAAAAATGTATTTAAATATGCATGACTCTCCCTCTCCTGAAAGAAAAGTCCAAGATAACACAAGAGCGTTTTTTTCACGTGAAAATTATGTCCTCACAGTTTTACATTATAACGTCATATTCTGGTGGAAAAGTCGAGAAAATCACATTTTTTCACGTGAAAAAAGTGTAAATGTTCCAACTTTTCATGTGAAAAGTACGTGAAACTGAAACTTGAAAATAACGTTTTTTTTTTGTTTCTACATTTTCACGTTATACTGAACTCTCAGAAAAGAACATGAATAAAACGGTTTTTTCTACATTTCTTGTCCAACATTTGGTCATTTCTTTCACATGAAAATTTCCAAAAATTCACATGAAAATAACGTTTTTAAAATACATTTTTACAATATTTTATCGTGAAAAGATGGAGAAGGATTACCTTAATTATTCTGAATAAATAAACTTTTCAATTATTGAAAAGAATTATTCTTTATTTTTACATTAAAAAACTATAAATCTTATAAAACTTTTGAATAACCACAATATAATGTGAAGTAAATTCTCTACCCTAACTTTACAATAATTTTACACAAAACTGAATAAAAATTAAACTTAACTATAAAGTCCTTGTGGAATTTAGTCTTAGAAAAGAGTGGACTGTATAAATAGAAGAGAATAAATCAAATTCTGAAATAAGAGAAACAATGTGTCTTGATTGATTTGACACGTGACTGAAATTCCACATGAGTGCAAGAACCGTTGTGCATTCAAAAACCTGTGCACTGGAATGAATGCAAAACAGTTTTAGGCAACTCAGTATTAAAACTAATCATCAACATGTAGGCTAAGGTGAAATGCTAAATGAAAAAGTAGGTTAGTAAAATACAAAACTTTAATCAGCATTAAAGAATGTCAAAACACATGAACAAGAGATAAGATTGAATACATGAAGTAAATTTGAAAACGGTATTAATGCTTCTAGTAAGAACAGAGTAAATAAAAAACAGTAATCTGAATGCAAGAACTGATAACAATTTGAAATAGTAATAATTTGAAATAATTTGAATTTTAATTATTAATGAGTGACAGTAAAAAATTATGAATATAACAACAATGCACATAGAAAATAATCTATCTAGCTATCAAAAATGGAATAATGTAATGGCTACTAAACAAACGTTTATAGAATACCAGAGTCTATAATAAGTAGTCTTTAGTTTAAACCTACAATTGTCATTTCTAATAACAAACAACACCTAGGAAATTTGAGATGTAAATATGTTGAATTGCAAAGCTTCAACATTTGAACTGGTTTGATACTAACAAAGAAAACAGGTAGGTTGAAATTAACCATAAGGTTATATGAATAACAGTAGCCTATACTGAAATAGCCTAATTGCAAAATGCAGAAACAAAGCTTTAGCAATAATCAAAGAATAATAAAAAAGAATCAAAAGGATTGATAATTGCAATGTTCACAGAACATTCATGAATTGAATACAAAGAACTGACAAACAAGTCTCAAGAGCAGTTTGACTGATCAAATAACTCAAAGATAAAGTGAGGTTGAATATGAACAACCATGAATTCCTAACCTGAAAGATAAAAACAATAGATTAGGGCAGTATAAAAATACAAAGTAGATGATACAAAAATACTTAGCTGCGGAACATAAATGCAAGAGCCAAGGTCCCGGTTTGGTCTAGGGCCTTCAAGGACAGCGTGAGCTTCCAATAGCTCGAATAGGCCAAAGTCAAAGTCCCGGTTTGGTCTAGGGCCTTCAAAGACAGCGTGAGCTTCAAATAGCTCAAATGGACACATCAGGAGAGGAACAAGATTCCAACTTGTTTGAAATGCTGATGAAACAGCAGCCAGTTGTAGAGGAAGAGTTTTCAATCAATGTTTCGAAGGATATATTTCCTGAGTCTTGGAAATATTCAGTTGCAATAATTGTAAAATGCAATTCACAATTGAGAGTCACATAAATGAGTGATATTGGCAATATATCACAATAAATATGAATAGAATGAATGATGGGTAAACTTTCAGTCCCACAATGCAAATAAAGAAATATTAAACAAGGTTAGCACTTGATGTAAGACAAGAGTCTGCAATATGTAAAACAAATTTAAACTTGTAGACAGATGCGGTGACGCACACAAGCAGCCATTTTGAGAATGCTGTAATGGAAATAAACTATGTAAAATTGAAACAAGTGTTCAAGTCTTGAAAAAACTAAAAATAGCTCCACAGAACCAGTCAAGAATATCCAACAATTGAAATAAACAAACAGGGCGAGGTGAAAAAAATTTTTACTATAGATAAGAGTTTAAGTTGTAACTTACACACACAAGAGTTCCCGAGCATGTTGACAAATTAGAAATGAAATAACAAATGAACTAATTGTCCGAATTCCAAAGTTGATGGCTCCAAAGAACCGAAAAAATGTCTCCAACAAATAAAACAAGTAAAACAGGGCGAGGTGAAACTATTTTCACGAGAGATGAGAGTTCAAGTTGTAGCTTACACACACAAGAGTTCCCGAGCACGTTGACAAATTAGAAATGAAATAACAAATTAACTAATTGTCCGAATTCCAAAGTTGATGGCTCCAAAGAACCGATAAAATGTATCCAAAAAATAAAACAAGTAAAACAGGGCAAGGTGAAACTATTTTCACGAATAAAGTAGAAATAAATGGAGACACACACGAAGTTTCTGGTAGACAGACAAACGATGAAACAGTGAAGACAGGAAAAGGATAGCAAGCAGGTGCTACCTTGATCAAGAAATCACCAATAAAATTGATCTTTAAAAAGATGCAAAAAATATCCGGAAGCCAAACAACAAATTGACAAATACAATAATAAATTACAAAGGCTTTAGAACATATCCAAAAACTAGAACAAAGATAAATAAAATATGCAACGAGAATGCACAGTATCAGGACGGCAGTGGACCACTAGTGCTCCAGCTGCAAAGATACAAACTAATGACTACCGTGCAGAGAAACATGACAATACAAATTCAAAAAATCAATAAAAGAGATTGTTTGAAGATGGAGAATAGTTTTAACAGTCCTATTCAGACAAATGGATTTTTCCTAGTAAGTAGTGATATATGCAATCTAACAGCTGGACACTATAATTACAAAAAGAAAGCTCATTTTCATTTGTAATCATTCAACAGCTGACAAATTTCAAAAATGTTTCATGTAAGCTTCTTTTTTCAGCTGTTGGGAAAAAACCAATCACCAATGGGAAAAAACCATAAATGTCTGGATGGCCAATAGGGAGATTTTTGCTTTAATAAAATGGTGAAACAACAATAATTTATATTAAAATTGAATTTATTTTCAAAATATCACAGTCTTCAACCCTTCAATAAGTTGGAGACTGTTGTAGATATAATACTGTAACTTTCAGGATAAGTTATTGGTCAAATACTCCACCTTTTGACATACAACTCCTCATAAGGGGGTGACTTGGGGGTTGTAAATCAAAGATTTTGAATGTAAATACCTATTGTGTATTATCTTAAAAGCCTTCTCAAAACGAGAAAGATGAAATCAATAAAAATCTTCTATGATACTTTTATCCAAAATGGCGGCTGATTGAAGTTTTGGTTTTTAAAGAAACAATTGATAAAATTTAATTAGCCGCCATTTTGGAAAAAAGTATCATAGATTTTTATTGATGTCATCTTTCTAGTTTTAAAAAGACCTTTATGATGATGTATCACACAATGGGTGTTTACATTAAAAATATTTGAGTTATAACCCCTCATTTCTTTACAAACTGTAACTTCAATCAGCCACCGTTTTGGATTCAAGTTTCATAGTACATTTTAATTGATGTTATGTTTCTTGTTTTAAAAAGCCCTTTAAAATAATGTACCACACAATAGGCATTTACATTAAAATTTTCCAGTTAAAACTATTGAGTCACCATATTATACATTCTGAACCTAGTCAACCCCTTATGAAGGGGTTGAAATTCAGTTGTACAGTACATCAAGAGTTAGAGTATTTGACCAGTAACATATCCTGGAAGCTACAGTATTATATCAACAACAGTCTAATTTATTGAAAGGTTCCCTTACATATGACTCACCCGGTATGATTACTAACTTATAATGGTTAGCACAAGTGGAGCTCATGTGGACATCACCCATAGAAAAAAATTGTTTGACTTTATATTCTGTTTTAAATTAATCAAAATTGAGACTTACTTAGATTTCTCTTTGCTGGTAAGCCAAGTTTTTGGAGACTTCAGCCAGTATTTGATTACCGTACTGCTCCTATGTCTTTTTCTTTTGTGTTGGTAAATTTCATCACCACAGCTCCTATCAGAGATGAAACAAAGTTTACTTATAATTAAACATATTTCAAATAATATTTTTTGACTAAAAAATTGGAAAAACACACAATGTTGCAAACACACAGTCTCACTCTTTCTTATAATATATAAAATATATATTGCTAAAATGAGAGGACTACACCGATAGTTTTTCTAAATTGGAATATGATATAAAGCTGTTAATATAAATAAATGAATCAATTGCTTGCTGGAAAAAGTTTAAATAAAGCCTGCCGGTCCAGAAAACAACTGAATAAATTTTAATCTATCAATCCACAGTCATATATTATTGATATTAAGTTCATTAAAATAACATGAGTGTAGATTAGTTTGTGGTGACTTCAATTACTTAGGCTAGGCTAAATAAAAAGTTTTGTTACACATTTAAATTTATACGTACCAGCATATAACCCTGGAATGTGTCTGCCTAGAATAATAATCATCTTATTTCCAGCAATGATAAATTCAAGAGGCTTTTATCTTATTATTATTAAGTTATGCCTTAAATAATACGGTATTCAGTGTTGTGTTATAAGGTTATGTTATGCATGGCCTATAATAGTCTTTCGAAAAGATTATCATTTAATATATAAGTATTTAGACCTATAATAAATTTATTCTTTCATTTTACAGTACATCAATAAAAACAAAATCACTCAACTTACCTATATTTCCTGGATAAAATCACAAAAATTACAGACTATGAAACTCATTTGAAAAACCGTTGGTCCTTTGCAAAATTTATTGTGCTTGTGCATCATGATCGTGTCTATGGATAGACCCAAAATGTCGATATAATATTATCAATACATCGATAAATAATAATTATCAACTATTAATAATTACATATTCTCAAATGTCATCTACATCTTTGTTTGGAAATGTGTTATTCAAATTACATAGTTTAAATAAGTAACAGTAGAATACAATCCTGATTTCTACATTTTTGAATGCAATAAAATCAGTTTTCCCCGGGAAAAAATTAGAATTAGTTTGATATATCGATTGTTAAGACTTTGATATTTCCATTTCACAGTATCAATAATATTGATAATATATTGATATTTTCATTCGATAGGTACCATAGTAATGGTGGTAATTTCAAAATTATTGACAATGTTAATGTTATTAAAATATTTGATATTAATTTCAGGTGGAGATTATTGATTTTTTATGGGGGGACATTTGTGCCTGACACTGAAATAATGTTGGAAATGATAAAATAGTAGGTTGTTATTATTTGAATTGAAACCCCAAAAATCATTTCAAAGTCTGTGAGTAATTCTGGATACTGCATGATTTTCCTCATAAACTGTGATCTAATTTGAAAAAGTGTTATAACTTTTCCAATTTTGAATGGAATCATTTTAAATTCTAGGACAAGGTTGATAATATGAACAGAAACGTCCATGAATTTTTTCAGAATTTTTCATGATGAACCAAATTTCTTTTTAAATTTTAAACGTCAGTAGCACGTTAACGGCACGTCTGACAGGATTTTCACATAGGACAAAAAGTGCTGGAAATTCACTTCTACACCCGAATCAGTCATCAAAAATACATTGTTCCGGGAAAATTGAAAATCTGCCAAAATTATTCAGTTTTTAACTTCATTTAAAATTACTGCAATCCATGGACTCCTATTGAAATCACTAAACTTGTAGTGATATCAATATAAGTTCATTGACTGTATTTACCGTGATTTCTATTGGTATCCATGGATTTCTATTGATATCCATGAGCTTCTATTGATATCACTAAACTTGTAGTGATATCAATATAAGTTCATTGACTGTATTTACCGTGATTTCCATTGGTATCCATGGATTTCTATTGATATCCATGAGCACGTATTGATATCCATGAGCATATATTGATATCAATAGAGTTTTTCTATCGATTTCTATGGATCTTTTCCACTAGGGTATATGTTCCTTATGTAACAGTAGAGAGCCTGAGAGTTTGGTCCACTTCATGGGTAAGTGTTAAGTACTAGGGGCGATAAGACAGGCGTGGTTTCCTTACACATATGAGTGGAGTCATAATAATTAGTTATTTGAATGGTACCGCCTTTTCGGGTATCTTAAGGATATTCTGCGTTATAGGGAATGGTTGGTCAGGGAATTCAACAGCTAAGATTGCTAAAATATAACTATTTAGGTACTTGAAACTTAATTTTCTTGTCAGTTGAATGGTCAGACTAGATTAAATTATGTTCTTCCACTCAAGTAGGCTTGATAATGTTTGATTTGAACAAGAAATTGCATTATAATCATTATTATTTATGTAAAACATAGGTACTCTATTTTTCTACGAAACATTATCTAAATCAACAAATTTTTCTTAGTGTTCGTGACAATAATTTATATTAGTGAAATAGTATTAGTGTGGTACTGTATTGAGCTGTTCAAATTGACCATGACAGGATAGGGAATAAACAGTAGTTAAGAAAGATAAAATAAAATCGAGACTTTCTTTCGGCCAGACGAATCAGTGTTGGAAATAGAGCGTTACATTTCTGGTGATGAGATAAGAATCGATGCAGCGATACTGTTATAGTTTGGTTATCTAAGTTGTGAAAAATACCGTACGCCTAATTCTGGTCTGTGTTGAGAATCGAATTGAAGAATAAAATTGATTTGCAAGACGACGGTCAAAACTCAGATAAGATAGTTATTGAAAGTGTATTATAGAGTAAACAACTCGACTGACGGCTTCTGCCAAGTCTATGATGATTTTTGTAAAATAATTTTTTTTGATATTGTACTTATTCTTATGAAAGACATTGTGAACTTTTTTGTGCATCATTATGTATTTGCTTTGTTCAAATTAATCATATTTCTATCTATCTATAGCTTAATGTAGTATATAGGCCTATATACATAATATGGTACATAGTAGTAGTATTTTAGATGCATGTAGCATTGCAGGATGTATAGAATTATTTGCTCGTGGAGACAGAGGCAGCCCTAGAGTTTGCGGGGCCCAAGGCAAAGTTTAACGGTGGGCCCCTCTTATTATCTAAAATAAATAATTGTCAACTATTCACTTGGAAAAAAGTGCTGATTCAATAAACAAGAAATAAGTTTTCACTATAAATTTATCATCATTCACAACATATGTATTAGGATATACATCGATTAAGTTTTTCTCAATCAGTAATTTTTTAACTGCTTCACTAATTTTCAAGTCTACAGGTATGGTTCGGCAGTACATTTTCAATTCTTCATAGTTCATAGTAATGAGCCGTCAATGTCGGAGTTAGATTTAGTTTCTGTCTTAAATGTTAGCGTCTCTTCAAGCTGTTTACAGAAACTTAAAATCTCTCTATCAGATTTGTCCTTCAATGAATTTAGTCTATAGAGATGCCCAAAATAATCTCTCTTCATACTTTTCAAGCTCAATAAATCTCAACTCAGTGCTTTCAGTAATTTTATCAATGAGAATATAGAAAAAATCTGTTCTGAAAAGGTCTTCTGCATTTGAGCTTAATATATCATCTTCTCCTTCATAAGAAAAGCTGGATTTCTTTTTCTATGTCTAATTTTCTTGAACTCTTTTGATATACTAAGTTCTTCAGCAATCTCATTTGCACTGACCATTGCAGAGACTAGGCCAATATTTCTGTACTCAGCCAACCAAGATAGAAACTTATCAAAGTGGTTTATTGCTGATCCTAGGTCCATGTCAGCTCTTTGCCACATTTTACTAATAAACTGAATTTTCACCAACAAATCATACCAAATAATTAATCAAGAATTTGTGAGTGTATTACATTCGCTGGCAATAGCAGAATCATTAGAAGAATCTGAAAGTTCTTCTAAACACTCAGCAATCTCTTTTAGTTGATAACGAAGAGCTTCAACACTTTCTACTCTACATTCCCATCTAGTTTGTGATAGAGGCTTCAAAGTAAGGGTAATATTTGTTTTGTTTTTTAGAATACTCCATCTATTAGATAAAGAGAAAACAATGTATAAAGCCTTTGTAACGTTCCAAAAAACATACAAGCCATACATTAGCCGAAACTACAGTTAGCCTAGCAGCCAATAGTTAATGCCTAGCCACTCAAAGTGCGTTTGAGTAAACAATAATCATTATCTGGAAATTAGTTGTACATAGGATCGAAGTTCTGCCGATTATATAGGATATTTTAAATTGAAATATTGAATTTTAAAATTCCTCCTTAATTTTTTTTGTGTGGGGCCCCAGGCGCCGCCTTTGTTCGCCTTCATGTAGGGCCGCCTCTGCGTGGAGACAAGATGTCATTATACTGTCCTGTCATCTTTAGAAAACAACTTATGGCAGGAAATGAGGCTCCAGACTGAGGATTTAAGAACAAAACTCACATTTTTCATTGTTCATTATTATATTTCTCCACTGATAACATAGAATTTAATATATGTACCATATTTACAAACACTTAATAACATTTCTATATTGGTAACTGAATCTATTTGTAATTTGACTAGTTTCAAAATTTGAAGAGAACAACAAAAAACATCAACAATTTGGAAGCTGATAACAGTCTATCACCTTCCAAACGATACATAATGATTACTTCCATTTTATATTACACAAAATAAGTCTTGCTGATTTAAAGATTTATTTAAAAAAAAAAGCAAGATGGCATTCACTGACTGCATCATGTTCATTAAGTAAACAAAGAATCTTCTAGACCAAGAACGTTCAAATTTGGTAGGTATGATCCATTTGCCCTTAAGAGGTGCACTAAGAATGGATTTGAAAAAATTGAACATACGACCGAAACTGTGTTTTTCCAGGGTTGTTCTGGGGTTTCTTAGCTTTTCTGAGAATAAATGAATAAAAAATATTTAAATTTTGCAAAGATGTTCAACTGAGGTGTAAAAATATTGTATTCGAATGGCCTTGTAATAACGCCAAAGATACACCACCTAAAATAAGCGGTTTTCCAGCGTCTTACAGCATTTTTCACCTTTTTTCAGAAATGAACATAAAATTAAGACTATAAAGAATGCTCAGCCAAGGTATGAAAATGTTACATTAGAAAGGTTATAAATAATGCCAAAGATACGCCGAAAAGCTGAAGCTTGCGATGATAGTTACTTGTGGATAATTCAGCCGGGGGTCCAGAGGACGGAGCCCCCTAGCTAGACGGTTGAGGGAGCGAAGCGAGCCTTTCTTAACATTGAATTCAAATCAATTTGATCGATTTTTGTAATCAAGTTATTTTACTGTCTAGATTTATCATGAATTGTCTAACAAACTAGTGTCGTGGTAACTTCCTTGTTGGAGCATGCTAGTGATTTTGGGTTTGATTCCAATCGACCTGACCCTTAGACCTCACTTCGCTCGGTCAACAAAATTATATAAACGCGGTTTTATATTATTAATACATTCTTTCATTCTAGATTGGTGAATTACTAGGATCATTTGTTGATGTCTACTTTTGGTTGGGTATCAATAATTGATTTTCAATTTGATTTCTGATTCATCTTTTTTTCTGATTAATCTCTGAGTTGTACTTTTTTATAACTGTTGTTCTTTCCGATGACATTTCAAAGTTAAGGCTCCTATAATCTAATTCCAAAGAGGACCGACCCATCATGAGAGAAACTCTATGAAATGAAAAATGGAACTCTGTTCTTTAAAACGCGTCTGAATCGTAACCAATTTGAGTTGGTGCATTGAAAAATTCTCAGAGTGAAAACTGGAGAAAAATTGCATTAGGCTACTAAAACATATCATCTCTCAGAACACTCTGGTATTTTCAATTAATACTTTTCTTACTTGTCAATTCATACTTGGGAAGAAAAAAAACAGGCATTGCGTTATAAATGATCATTTCTTGAATTAATTTTCCAAAGTTAGGTTCATCAGTAGCCTATTCATAGGCTAAGCACCTCAAGCATTTTAGGCTATTCATTTATTCATAGCGTAGGCTACAACCTTCCATAGAGAGATTGAATTTCAACTTTAAGCATTTCTTTCAACATCAAACATTAATGCTATTTCCATCCAACCATTGCTGACAATTTCTAGTGAATCTCACCATATAGGTATGTATTTTTTAGGACAGGAGAACGAATAAACACTTGACATAGGCTATAGAAGTTTATAACATAGCACACTCTTCTATTCACGTCTAGTGTAGGGATTATCTTATCCTGCATTAACAGAACTTGTAGTTTTTCAAGATTATTATTTAGCCTATTCTAGTGTCCGGCTTCACCAAGCTCGGTCAAGACATTTGAACATAACTTAGGAACGCTTTACAATAACGAGTGCACTGAAACATAATATGATTTCTATGAAGATACTTACTATCAATAATTCCAGTATATACACGTGTAATTCGTACTCGGCTTGAGCATGTTCAAATGTGTTGACCAAGCGTGGTGAAACCGGACATCAGTGTGAACACGCTTGTTATATATACTTCACGTCTAGTCTAGTGCATTGGTAACTTCTACCCTGCATTACAGACGAACTTCTGATGAACAGTTCATTAATTTTTTAGCTCTCTAACCATATCAGTGTTATTTTTTGAATTCATACTTTTCCTAGTTGATGAAATACAATTCGAGATTGTTCTAACTTGAGGTGAGTCACTATATTTTAGGTTTTATTTTTTGACAGAGGATTGTGCTGTGTCTGATGTATCGTATCTTGCATTTAATAACTGCTGTGCATTCCTGAGTAGCTTGGATTCAAGTAGAGCCATCTTACGTTGTTGTCATCATCGCTGTCATAATCGGGGTCCATGTTGGAGGGGATCTCTTGGTGTACCTGCAAGGTACAAAAGAAAATTTAGAAAACAATATTATCAAAGTATTTTTATAACAAGTATTCAAATATCACAGAATTTATACAGCAGCAGTATCTAAATAACATATTTATATACAATAATATTATTTGTATCACAGTTTTTTTTATAACATTATTGAGGCGGATTCCCAGACATAATGAGTGTCGTTAACTGGTACATTGATAATATAAATCCCATGAGTATAAATACCAATTCAACTATTGACAGTAGCAGAAGCATTGATTCGATGCAATATCTCTAGATACTTCTAATAATCCAATAATGAATGAAATGTTAGCCTATATTATTCGTAAACTATTCGACAGAAGTTCAAACAGCAAATTATCGTTTTTACAACTTTCGGATAAACTTAATCAATCTTTGATCAACTAATTAGAGTTTGCTCATCAACTTACAGCTGGTAGTGGACGTAGTTGGAAGTTGACGAGTGTGGCCTCCTGGTAGGGACGCTCTTCGACGCACTGCTCATGCGTCTGCGGGTAGAAGCCCTTGTAGTAGGCAGTGATCTTGTAGCAGCCCGGAGTCAGCAGTCTATAGTAATCGCCATCGTGCACTGGAGACAAAAAAAAACTTATTTGATCCTCATTTCATAATCGATTTACACACTGAAGAAATGCTTCTATACTTGAGAACCATAAACACAAAACTGAGTTTTATTTGTCTTGGATACGAAAACGTATTTAATATGTCCCAAACTAAATTAGCCGTCACTACATGCTTCTTTCAATCGATTACTCTCTGCATGTACATTTTTTACTATGTTTGGCAGTTCGTCATAAATATAAACAACAACAAAAAACACAACAAGAAGAACAAGTTAATGAATTAGTTAAATTAAAATTCAGGTGAAATGCTGTGAATTTACATATTTAAATTAGTTAAGAATAATTATCTAAGAATTATTACTGAGAAAGTCCAAAACAAATGCCTTAAATTTCCATCTGTAAATTATTTAAGATTGACAGATATGGCAGAGCCCCCTAAAGCTGCATTCACACCAAAGTTATTAACAAAATGTTAATAACTTAATCCTTATAGATTCTATTAGATTGAACATAACTTATCATACACATGATGAACATAAGTGTTTGTCAAGTTCCGTTCAATCTAATAGAATCAATAAGGATTAATTTATTAACATTTTGTTATAAACGCATTGCGTTATTATTAAATGCAGCTTAAAACTCTTCCAAACTATAAAATTCTTTCTACAGATGGAAGTTACTGAGATATTGCAATTATTCAAATGCTAATGAATTAATAATTATTATCAAACGAAAATCCAAATCAAATGCTGTAGCTCACCCCGAAGACTTCTGCTACTGCAAATATTGACAACAGGGTAAACAGCTTGATGGAAATTCAATGAGCGCTACTATCCCGGGCTGACAAATAATTTTTGAATAGTATAGTGCTCATCAAATTTCCATCTAGTTGTTTACCCTGTTGTCAATATTTTCAGTAGCAGAAGTCTTTGGGGTGAACTAACGCATTTAATTTGGATTTCTGTTTAATAATAATTATAAAATTATAAAATTATTTGTTCATCAGCCAGTTTCTCAGACAATTTTTGAATTCCCTTTTATTCTTCAAATTGGTGATTTCTGTAGGGAGAGCATATAAAATATTTTTTCTATAACTGCGTGTAGAAAAAGAATTCACATACTCAATTCTCCTCGTAAAACAGCTTATTTCTGAGGAGAATCTTTTTTTTCGCTCGCTAACCATCTGCGCATGCAAAGTAGATTTCCTTTATGCTCGCTAGTCATTCGAGCATGCGCAGAAGAGTTTCTTTACGCTCGCTAATAAGCTGATGAGCAGCTCTTTAAGCAGCTCACCAAAACTAGGTCAGATCTTAACCTAAAAAGTCGGTTATTGTACCGGTTCTGCAGCCATGATGGATATCAGTGTAGACGAATTATTATTAACTCTCCCAGATATAAGTAATTTAACAGGTTTGTGCAGTTGTAGGAAAATGTTGTATGCAATTTGCGCTTGATGCTTCTTTATCACTCTTGCAAAATTATCATGCTCCACTTCGCGTCACATGATAACTGTTTTGCCCGAGCGATAAAGTCGCGCATTATGCTCTTAATACATAAATAGCTATTTTGTCATATAGTGAGGGCTTGTCTCAAAGAATGTAGTTCTATGGACCTGAATTCTGAACTTTCTATTATTTCTAGTATTGTATCTGTGAATAGATGTCCCAGTGAGTCAGGACTCTTACAATTTGAATCCATACATTGCACATTCATGAATATAGAGGCTAGGAAAAGTAATCATTTTTAAACTTTTAAATTACAGGAGGTTCTTGGAGATTTCTTCAAAATCATCCTGACAACTCTCTTCTGCATCCTAAATACCCTTATTGAGTCCTGTGACAACCCCAAGAACATTAAGCCATAGGTTGGAAGTATCCATAGTAGGCAGTCAAGCTCACTTTCTGACTCATTATTTTTGCTAGCCTTGATATTGCAAAGACAGCCTTACTCATCTTTTTGATGAGGCATACAATGTACATCTTCCATTTAAGCCCAGAATCCACTTTTATGCCCAGAAACCAAGACACCACCATAAATAAAACCTCTTCAGCCTCAATTCCAAAATTCATACATGGGGGGTGCTTGGCGTTGCATGGAGAAATCCATGTAACAGGTCTTTCTCACATTAACTGACAAACGATTTGCCATGCACCAATCCTGGATATCACTAATAAATATCTCTCTTTGAGTCTGTAATTCTCTTATGTCCCCTACCACGAATTTTACATCATCTGCAAAAAGGACTGTGCTTGCCAGTGTTTATTAATTCTTTGACAAGTCATTCATGTACAAGGAGAATAGTATTGGTCCGAAACTGTACCTTGAGGAACTCCCCTGGTCAGTTGCCTGTTTTGGGATTTGTATTTATCTTTCTAAAGGAACTAAATGTCTTCGGTTCCTTTTCAGCACTCCATCGTTTGACCTGATGTAAGATTTATCAGGTCATTTTTCTTCCACCGCTTCATACCACTTTATATCAGGAATCCAAACTTTCTCCCCCTGTGCTAATTCAGGCAATGTCCTAACTCCATTTCTATCGTCTTGACATATTTTATTGTACTTTTTCCTCTGAAAGTCTTTCCTTCTGAAAACACCGATTTTCTCTTGAGATGTAGGTTGAAAAGTAGACAAAGACGGAAGTGTTGTACGGATTTTCCTCCCATACATTAATTCAGCTGGACTTGAACCACTTTCTAAAGGAGTGTTTCCTTATGAGAGGAGCCCATTGTTTGGATCTTCACATTTGGTCAGGTTCCTTTCTGCTATATGCACTGCTTTTTTAGCTTCACCATTTGACTGTGCTTATTTTGGGCTTGATTTTCTGTGTTCAAAACTTTATTGTTCAGAGAATTTTCTGAAAATGTCAAATTGAGTAGCTTACCTCCATCAGTGCGAACTACACAAGGTATACCGTAGCAAGCAAAAATATTTGCCATACATTGAACAACACTCTCCAAAGTTGGTTTTTGTATTTCAATAATCTCAATGAACCATGAAAAGTAGTCCTGTAGTATTTCGAAACGCTTTCCCAAAACATAAGATAAAAATCTCTCATATGCCCAACTTAATGCTCCTTTTTCAATCTGGGTGTTATAAATGGGCCTTCAGAGGATTGACGCAGCAGAAGCAGGGCCTTCAGAGGGTTGACACAGTGGAAGCAGGGCCTTCAGAGGGTTGACGTGGTGGGAGCAGGGGGGCTTCTAGATTCTTCAAGCACATTCAGGTTTGGCTTAAGAAGCTGTCGACCAGTGGCAAACGTGATCTAAAAGTATCTGGCAATCTCCATGCACTGCGATTGGTTGGTCGTTTTGCTGCACCTCTAGACTAGACCTTTCTAGATTGTTCTGCTCGCCTTATATATTAATAGTGTATCTCAGTCGGCAAGTTCAGTTGAAAAACTACAGTGGAGTGTTCGCTGTTTCTCATCTTAACAGAGACGTGATAAAGTGATAATAGACTCTTTTAGTTGTTTATACAGTTATTATCTTGGTGACAGTTATTCTTATACAGTTATTTATATGAGTTTAACATATGCTTGTGATAATTCTGTTTAATTTATCAGGTGGTTATCAGTTTATAGTAGTTTCTAGTTTACCTCTCTCTGTGTTATAGTGTTATAAGTAGTAAATCTAATCAGTATAAATCGCCTCAAGTGTAGAAACCCGCAACTTTGGTGTCAGAATTGGGGACGTTATTTTTGAGGCGATCTTATAAACTGTTATCTTTGTGTGTGATCGTTTCTTTTCAAGCATCATAATATGGGAGTGTAAACTTTTATCCTCGAGTGAGTGTGAACTTTTATCTCCAATTGATTGAACTTTCATCTTCAAGTGTGAATTTAAATATTCAAGTGAGTGAACTTTTATCTTGGTTCCTATCGCTATTAATATGTGAATATCTGTGAACTTTGGAATATTTTTTGGAACTTAATCTGAAATAATTGGGAAAGGTGTGACACTTAAAATTTTGGAAGTGAGAAAATTAAATGCCGAGCTTGAAGAGTGTGATTTGAACACAAATGGTTCAAAATCTTCTCTTCAAAATCGTTTTCACAAAGCATTACTGACTCAGAGTGAGGGCTCAGAAACCTTCTCATTCAAAATAGATTCTGAAGCCCTTATGGTGAGTGAATTTGAATCATTGAAAAGTAAATTAGAAGAAAATGAATCACCATTGGCATTATTGGAAAGATAATTGGAAGAAAACAGATTATCTCTGGAAGTAAATTTGATGAAAAATTACAAGAGAACAATAAAATTTTGCAAGATAAATTTGAAGGAAATTTGGGAAACTTGAGAGAAACAATGAGATTTTGGAAACTAAACTAAAAAACATAGAAGATAAATATTATAAGAGGATTAAAGAACTGCAAATTGATGACAATGGTGGGCCAAGAGCAGCTCTGAAAGTGAATGATACTTCTGCTATCTAACTTAGGGAGGATACCCCAGTCAATAACTACAATGAGCCTATTGTTATGCCAACTCAGCACATTGGACTATCAACGTTTGATGGAAAAATGCCATGGGAGGATTACCATGCCTTGTTTGATACAGCTGCGATTATAAATGGATGGACGCCAGTAGTGAAGGCTGCAATGTTGAACATGTCACTCCATGGAGATGCACTGGCAGTACTTCAGACGATTCCAATGGCTGACAGACGGGACTGTTAATGAACTGTTGAGGCACATGGAAATGGGATTTAAACACATGGATCAACTTCACCACTCACCATTGAAAAACAGAGTTCAGAAGCCAAATGAATCACTCCAAGAATTTGAAACCGGACATAGCTCGCCTCGTGAGGAATGCTTACCCATCTCTTGATGATGAGGTTTATGAGAGCTTGGCAGTTGAAAGATTCCTGGATGGTCTTCGTGAGGGAGCAACACAACGAGCTGTTAAACTTGCTCGTCCTCAGACCCTCAGTGAGGAGGCACTCACTCAGGTTTTGGGATATGAAGCTGTGACACAATCGGTGAGGGGTCATGTCCATGTTTGAGCAGCTTTGGTGGAGGATAATCATGATGAGTTCATGGAGGAAATGATTGACCGAACGAAGTGAGGTCTATTTTTTAACTCTGACTTTCTTTTGTCTGTCAGTATGTAACGCGATTATGGCCAACTGCATGGATAGAATTCAATGAGACTTGGCAGGGATTTGGCAGGAACATTCCTTTTTCAACTGTGCGTTGATGTATACACAAGATTTTTTGAAATTTAGCATTTTAAGGATAATATGAAAAAAAAGAATTCCTCGATACTCTGATATCACTATATATCTTCTACTTTGAAGATAGGATAAATCATACTATATAATTATTCATAATCAGTCAGCTGACAAGTGGATTATTCATTGCATGGATTACACAGATGTCTGGCCGTGTCTATTTCTATAAGGTAGTTTCAATATTTTTCATGATGCATACCCATCATTATCAATATTCTCACATTTGAAGAACATAATTAATAGGTGATTGAAAATAAAATAAAAAATGATTGAATGGACTAATAATGCTGAAGAAATTATAATATTCCTGATTGAAAAAAATAATTTCAAAATAGTTGAGTATGGTAATATTATTATCAGATGGAAAGATTATCACGGAACTGGATCATAACCAGAAATTATCATTTATAGGATACAAATTCAAATGTGAACTGAGTTTATTAACATAAGTGAGTTTCTGATCTTGGAGAAAACAAATAACAGTTCTTAAGAGTAAATTATGAATCAACTAGAACAGGTGACATCAGATACTTGTGAATGAGAAAACTGTGTGAGGTCTACTGTTCACAAAACTACTAATAAAGAAGATCTTGGAGAAGTTCAGGATTGAGAAGAAGGAGATCAGGTGTAGATGTTGTGGAAAGAGAGGCCATTTTCGAAACAAGTGCCCAAAGAAGTCAATGTCCAACAAGAAGCAGGAAAACTGAAAAGGGTTGATGGAAAGGGGCAATCATCAACCTGTAGGCAGAAGGACCCAGCAGTTGTTGCAATGTTGTCAGATAAATTAAAGATAAGTCTCTTCATAGATGGAAAAGTGAATGGCTCATCTTGGAGACTACTTATTGATACTGGAGCCATTATGACAATGATAAACTCTGGAACATTAACTGATCAACAAAACATATCACCAACAACCTGAAGCTTGAGAACTGCTAAAGGGGAGGTGTATATCAGGGGAGCTGTCAGTGTCTATGGAAAGATGTTGTCCACTTTTGAGATTGGTAGGGCCTGCTTCAGACATTGAGTGCTAATAGCGAAAATCAGTGAGGACATCATACTGGGCTTGGATTTTCTCTCTACTTTTGGACTAGAGCTGGATTTACAACCTAAAAAAGACTGTACTGCACAGGTATGACTAGTGGAGGACATCACCATACCAGCAAGGAACCAGATTGTGACTCAGGCAAGGACAACAGAAGGAGTTCCTGGAGGGGTGAATGCAATTTTAGAACCTGTAGTTCTTGAAGAAGAGCTTGGCCATGGTGTCCTAGTGGCCTGAACTCTGTTTCTCACCAGCTCAGCATTCCCTGATAAATATGAGTTCTCAGTTAGCCTGATAAATGTAAATAACTATGAAGTCACCTTGAAGAAAGGCGGTTTGTTGGGACATTGTTCACCTGTGGCATCAGTGGTGCATCAAGTAGAATCAACACAGTCCAAGAAGAAGAAGCTTCCTGGGAAACTACAGAACTATGTAGAGGAATCTTGTCTGGACTTAAACCAGGATCAGGAAAAGGATGTGAAGGATTTAATAACCTCCTACCAGGATATTATCGACATTGGAGAAGGAGCAAAAGGAAGAATTTACATTGTCAAGCATAAAATAGACACAGGAGATGCCAAACCCATTTGCCAGAACCCCAGAAAACTTCCATTTGCTAAACGAGAGGAAACCAGGAGAGGAAAATCATGAGGGAGATGGAGAGTGAAGGAGTTTTTGAATCATCAAATAGCACTTGGACATCACCAGCGGTGCTCGTGAAGGAAAAGGATGACACACATTGGTTCTGTGTGGACTACCATCTTCTAAACAATATCACCAAGAAGGACAGCTACCCTCTTCCTCGGATTGATGACACACTGGATAGCCTGGAAGGTTGCAAGTTGTTTTCAACTCTGGATTTGAAAAGTGGATACTGGCAAGTTGGACTTGAAGACAAAGCAAAGAAGAAAACTGCATTTTCGATTGGGGAAGGACTTTGGCAGTTTAATGTGATGCCTTTTGGGTTGTGAAATGCTCCAGCCACTTCTGAAAGACTTATGGAGAGTGTGTTGAAGGGACTATCATGAGAAACATTTTTGGTTTACCTGGATGACATCATTGTCTTGGGCAAGTCTTTTCAAAATCACATGTGGTTTCCAATGAAAGAGTGTATCAATGGATTCTGTAAAAGTATCAGCTATTAAAAACTGGCCTGTACTCAAAGACAAATCAGAAGTAAGGAGTTTCCTTGGCCTTTGTGCATATTACCGGCGATTTGTGATGGGTTTCTCTGGGATAGTCAAGCCATTTACAAATTTGACATAGGAGAAGCACAGTTTTGTCTGGGATGAAGACTGTCAGCAGGCATTTGACACACTTAAGAATGCACTTAGCCAAGCACCAATAGATAAGCAAGATCATCCTGGATACTGTGACAAGGACTGCAAGCACTGTTCACACCAGGAGGGAAAGGGAGCAGCTTTGGACAGGACAACTGTAGCTACAGATTACTGGGGAGGAGGTGAAATTCTAAAGGACCAGGAGAAAGATCCTGATCCAAAGCACTTGTGGACTTGGAAACGTTATACTCGGCATCTCAGTTCAGAGTAAACGATGAAGTTTGGGATTCCCCAAGGAACAGTTCTTGGGCAAATTCTGTATTTGGCATATGCAAATGAGCTATGTTCAATTAAGATAAGAGGGAGAGTCATAGCTTTTGCTGATGATGTGTGTATACTTTTGAAGGAAACACCTGGGAGGAAGTTTTTAATCTGGCACAGGAAGAATTGATGAAAGTCGATAAATGGTTGAGAGAAAATTCGCTTACAGTAAATGCAACAAAAACGAAATGTTTAACCTTTTCTCTGACGGAACGGACGAGACCACCAGATTCTTCAATAATCAGTGTGGATGCACCAACAACCCGTGTGATTGCCCTTCAATTCAACAAGTCAATGAAATAAAATATTCAGGAACAATAGTGGACAACAAATTTAAATGGGACAAGCACATTTATCTATCAATTACCTGGATCAGGAAGCTTCTCTACAAATTCTATCAACTCTGTAAATTCTCAACTATGAGACATTAAAAACTGTTTTTCTTTAGTGCAATCAATTTTAAGATATGTCGTAATTATCTGGGGAGCTATGAATTCTATACATGTTGAACCTCTCTATAAACTTCAAAAATGAATACTAAAAATAATAGGTTTCAAGGAGAATCAATTCCCCACGAACATTCTTTTCAAGGACAGTAAAGTACTGAGTGTAAGACAACTCTACATCCAGGCTATCATCACGAGAAACAAGGCAGAGAAACACAAATTTAATAGTACCAAGGATGAACACTACATTTGGGCAAAGAAACTACATATATAAGGGACCAAAAATTTACAATTTAATACCAAGTTACATTAGGGAAGAATTCAATAGACACAGGTTCAAGAAAAGTTTATTTTCCTGGTTAGTTGACATTGGAGTAGAAAATTGTGAAAATTTAGTTATACTGTAAATATTAAAACTATTTATTCTGCATTCTTTCCCTTTACTTGTTTTTCATTTTTCTAAACATTAACTTTCTTATTATTAGCTTAATATAACATTAATATTCATCTACTAATTTCATAATTCTGTTTGTATTATAAATTCTTACTAATTTCATTATAAAAAAACTTTAATCCCATATCAGTGAATGAAGTTTGTAAATAGTAAATATAACTCACAACAAGCAACTAATAACTCATACCCCAACACATATCATTTATAGTGCGGTGTATATTCATTCATTGAATTATCTATGCCTATTAAGAAATTATTCAATGCATAGAACTTCATTGTTTTAATTGTTATAGTATTCTAATTTGTAATGTAATTGTTTTTTATGAATGTTTTTTAATTTGATTTTATTTTATTCTGAAGGAAGACCCAGCTGGCAAGGAGTGGCTCCATTTTCACCACATATTGAGACCCTTTGGGCACAATGGCATTCCATTGTGGAAGATGGGGGGAATCTTGAAGAGGGTGATGGAAAATGATGCAGGTGATTGGAAACGACTACAAATCATTGTCCCAAGGAAAAGAATTCCAGAAGTATTGAGACAGCTACATGATGGAGTCTGTGGTGGACATTTTGGAGTACACAAGACACTGGAAAGGTATGAGAGAGGTTCAACTGGCCAAATTCCAAAGAGGATGTCAAGTGCTGGTGCCGAAATTGTGCAGTATGTGTATCTGCCAATGGCCTTATGCCTAAGAAGAGAGAAATACAATGTGGGAGCCACATTTGAACGAATTGGCATTGACATTGCGGGACCTTTTCCAATTACTACTGATGATGGGAACAAATACATCCTGGTTGCAATGGATTACTGCAGCAAGTGGGTAGAAGCCTATGCCCTGCTGAATCAGGAGGCCATTACTGTAGCAGATGTATTGGTGAAGGAGTTCTTCTGTCGTTTTGGTATTCCATTAGAGTTATATTCAGACCAAGGGAGAAACTTTGAGTCTTTAGTGTTTTCTCGGATGTGTAAAGTATTGGGCATCAACAAGACCAGGACAACACCACTGCAACCCCAATCTGATGGAATGGTGGAAAGAATGAACAGGATCATGAGAAAATATTTGTCAAAGGTTGTATCCAGGATGAACGAGACTGGGATCAACATCTCCATTTCTTCCTGGTGGCATACCGAAGCTCAATCAATGATACTATGAGAATGGCATGAGCAAAGATAGTTTTTGGGCGAGATATGCAACTACCCTGTTACCTGGAGTATGGATGCAAGACCTGGAACAGGAAAACTACATCACCAAGCTCCGGAAACAGATGGATGAAAACCAAGAGACTGTCTGCACAAACACACAGGATGCGAGTGATATGATGAAGCAATGCTATGACATCAAAGCAGACCATGGAGAATACCAGGCTGATTACAAGGTTTGGTTGTACAACCCTCAACGATGTCGAGGATACTCTCCTAAGTTGCAGACTTCCTGGGATGGACCTCATGAAGTGGTCACAAGGATCAACGATATGGTGTACAGTATGAAGAAGCCACGAGGTACTCCACGAATTGTCCACTTCAACCGACTGGCACCCTATCATGAAAACGATACTGCAAGGGAAGCTCAAAAAGTGCAGGCTCTTCAACCAGCCAGCCCTGACTTTGAAGAGTTCATGGTCAATATGGAGATGTCACAGGAAGAAGGGAATGACACCGACAGTCGCCAGGACCTGTTCACCCTGCCAAAGAGCTATTGCATAGCTAGGAATGTGGGAGCACCAAAAGGGATTGCTACAGTCTTTATGAGGGAGTTTGGAAGATTAGATAAGCTGAATCTCCAGAATCCAGCAGTGGGGAAAAGCACTTCATCCACAGGACCAGAACCAACATCTGTTCTATTTGGTGACAAAGGACCAACCTCAGGAAGAATCCACATATCAGGCTTTGTGGCAAAGTCTAATGCACCTGTGGACTCATCTCCAATTCCTGGGAGTGGAGCAACTTGGGATCCCCAGACTCAGCTGTGGCTATGATGGATTGGACTGGGAAATTGTGAGACCAATGATTGGAAGAATCTTCAAGAACACTGGAATCAGCATCAACTGTTGAGTTTACAATCCATGGAATACACAAGCTGATCCATTGAAACCAGCTCCTGCTTGTCAGACCTTCAGGAAGGGTCTTGACTGTTCTGGGACAGAACAGTTTTAAGGAGGGGGCAGTGTTATGAATGGGCCTCCAGAGGGTTGATGCAGCAGAAGCAGGGCCTTCAGAGGAAGTAGAAACAGGGGGGGCTTCTAGATTCTTCCAGGGCATTCAGGTTTAGCTTATGAAGTTATTGACCAATGACAAACGTGATCTAGAGAAGTCTCTGGCAATCTCCATGCACTGCGATTGGATGGACGTTTTGCTGCACCTCTAGACCTTCCTGCAACGTATTGTGTCGTTTCCCGCTCTAAGTTAGATGTATGTTGATTTTCTACAAGATCAATCTGATCCAAGTGTTTTATTCCTGTGATACCGCATCTATTTGAACCTGAGAGCTATTATTGTGTATAATTCTTAAAGACAGTATAAGAACTAAGCAAGTTGTGCTCCCGCCTAGTAGTGAGATTCCCACCTTCGTACAAAAGACTTTGTTTTACACCGCCTTGTTGTATTGAACTTGATTTATGTGTTAGAATACTTTATTTGATCAACTTATTGTTGGTCTGGTCCTCCGATTATTAATAAAAAAGTATTCGCTTCAACTTGTGTTCACTCAGTCCAGCCTGGCTTTACCATTTAGAAGCATTCATAGCTCATTCTGAGACAAAAGTGAGTCATGCATTAGTATAAGCTGGATATCAGCATTAGATTTCAGGACTGTAGACTGATGTGTTTTTTCAGTACCTTTCACAAGCACATTTCTTCAAATTTAGGTTAAAAAATGTTTTTATACTAATGTGAAGATGTTTTGTTAATTTCCTGACAACAGTTTTTTTTTGATATTGCAATTTGACTCTAGAATACATTTTGGACGTTTGTGATTTTTGATGGGTGAATATTATCAATTTATCATTTTGAAAAAATAAGAATTTCTTACCTGATGTTATGTCATGGAATATTTCGTCGTTTCTATTATCTGTCACATTTTTAACATGGATGATAGCATTGGCAATTGGTGCTCCAGTCTCCTGATTCGAAACAATGCCCTTGACACCAATGTGAGACTAAAACAAACAAAATAATTTCAGTTGAATATTTATTACACTTTATAGTATTGGAAAATTGAAATACAGTAGTAAAAAAATTCTGAAGGACTGGAGAAACTTCGTGAAAGACTTTAATGTATACGTAAAGTATATATAAAGTATAACGTATATGTATACGTAATGTATATATAAAGTAGAATTCGTGAAGGACTGGAGAAACTGGAGCTAGTGGCTACTGGATTCAAAATGAGAGCATAATTTAAAATGAGTTGCAAATAATTATTTCTTATGATTCTGGAATTATTGTCTTCTACGGTGTTGTTTAGAATTTAAAAAGATTTTTTATAAATACCACGGCGAATTGCAGTGAGCAACTGTAATGTTGGGTTATACCATACCAGAAGCATCATCATCCTAAGAGAAAGATTGATTTTGCATGAAGGATGGAGCAGCTCAACATAAATGTTGGCTATAGAGGTTGCATGGAAAATTGATTTATAGAAAATCAATTACCTAAAGTTATCACCTATTAATAGTGTTTTAAGAATGGCCACTAACGGTAGGACATGCATGTTTATCATGCAACACACACACACACACACACACACACACACACACACACACACACACACATGTTCACACACATCATGCATGCTTTGTCTTTATCATCAATGAGATGCTTTTAACATACAATAAAAAACTATAACAATAAATAAACCACTGAAGAATTACAAATTATAATGATAGAAAAATAATTTAATATCAAATAGAGCAGAAAAGAAAAAATAAATAACAAAAATCGGAGATACAAAAACCTAACCTCAAAAAATGTTTGCTGTGACAACGTCATGTGTATATCATGCATGTCCTGCCGTTAGCGGCCAGCCTAAGACATACAATAATTTAGAGTTGCGTGTCTAAGATCTATGACAAATCTGATATGATTGAGAGCAGGGTTGTTTTTCAAGAGTACCGTATATCTTATTAGGGATTCTAGGACTATACATTTTAAAGTATAAAGGAGGCATTATAAGGTATTTGACTGAAATTCTGTTGCTAAACAATTTATAAAAAAGCTGTTGAATATTGTCAATCCCACTTTTTACAGTGTATTCACCCAATATGGATAAACGCCAATATCAAGACCTAGATATTGCATAGATTTTCATAATCTTGATACTTGAGACAGATTACTTTTTGAAGGATATTAATGATTCGCTTTTAAAAGCTATCAAAAAAATTACCTGCCAGATGAAGTGTATTAGAGCATCTTTATTCTTATTCCATTCAGCCTCCAGTTCATCAGCAGGTGGGTACTTTGCACAGCCGAGCTCCAGGGTGATTTCAAAGTCATTTGAAGAGAGGTAGTTGAAATCTTGCATGCCTACAAAGTGAAATAACAATTATTGATTAACTGAAGTAATGCAGAGTAATAAAACAAGTAAAGAAAGAGTAGTTTGGATTAAATTTGTTTTACACCAAAAAAGAGTATCTATCAAAAGCCCATAGTCGTCCAGTGGATACGAATTATGAATAAGCGACAATTTTTGAAATTGGCAGTGAGGAAACTAAATATTTTACAGTGGATGAATATGCAATTCTTTTCAAATTTATGCTCTTGAATAATTATTTCTATGAACAATAATACTACACCTGCTTAAAAATGTAAAATAATAAAAAGGAAATAATGAATTCTACTATACAGTTGAATTAAATTGGACTATTATTAATATACGCAATTCTATAGGTAAATTATAAATACTGTACGGTAAATGAATATCGAATGACTTGGTTGGCTCAGATGTGGTGTCAGAGTTATCAGGTCGCACGTGATTAATTCAAGACCGCTCTAACATCACTCTGCTGTTTTAAGGCAGCTGGGACCAACAACTTCACGAGTTCATCCAAAACATGTGAGTGGCACAAGAAATATATCCAGGACGGCTGAGATTCGAACAGTTTCTATGAATATATACATTAAAAATAAACTGTAATTATAAAATATTATTTATTATATAAATTACTAGTACCTTCTTTATATTTTTATATAAACATAACTGTTTCGAGCACTCTTGTCATTTTCAAGTTTTAATGTCAAATTGATGTTGAATCGAACATGAGTGCTGGAAACTAGTTGTGTTTGTAAAAATAGTAAAAAGAGAGGGTACCTACTAGTCATTTTCATAATCTTTAAACAATTATTCAAGAAACCCTATTAAATACTTTATTATTAAATATTATTATTATATAAATTACTAGTACCTTCTTTATATTTTTATATAAACATAACTGTTTCGAGCACTCTTGTCATTTTCAAGTTTTAATGTCAAATTGATGTTGAATCGAACATGAGTGCTGGAAACTAGTTGTGTTTGTAAAAATAGTAAAAAGAGAGGGTACCTACTAGTCATTTTCATAATCTTTAAACAATTATTCAAGAAACCCTATTAAATACTTTATTATTAAATATTATTATTATATAAATTACTAGTACCTTCTTTATATTTTTATATAAACATAACTGTTTCGAGCACTCTTGTCATTTTCAAGTTTTAATGTCAAATTGATGTTGAATCGAACATGAGTGCTGGAAACTAGTTGTGTTTGTAAAAATAGTAAAAAGAGAGGGTACCTACTAGTCATTTTCATAATCTTTAAACAATTATTCAAGAAACCCTATTAAATACTTTATTATTAAATATTATTATTATTATATTATGCAACAGAGTATCCCAAAAACGTGCCTCCCCTGTTCCACCACAGTATTCAAGAACTGAATACCTACAAGAATTGTACAACCAAGAACTTTGCATTGTATTGAAATTTTGCAGTATTGTTCATAGTAAAATTTCAATTGCTTTTGAGCTTTCCATTATTACAAGTTTTTTTTCTTTGAAACTTCAACTTGTGGAATCGTCAAGTAATTATAAACATAGTAGAGTGTATAAATAAAAAATAAACTATAAATTTATAAAGCATTATTCAATGATTATAGAGATATACTAGCACCCTCTTTATACTTTCATGCCATTTTCAAATGTCAATGTCAAATTAATGTTAAATCAAGCATGAGTGCTTTTTCTTATGACATGTTAAAGAATATATTGATGGGTCACACCGTGACCCAAGAAGGAACCAATATGGGTCACACTTTTCTATGAATGAACACTACAATGTTCCAGCCCCATTCACCTTGATGGAAAACAAATTATCTCAATGTAATAATCTCAATAGATTGCTCACCTCCATCTATGCTATACCATGCAGCACCATTGGTGATACCACCCTGTTTGCCAAAGTTGTAAGCCTCATAGCCACATCCCTTGCGAGACGGACTCGACATGTCGGCGTGCTTTGATGCATAAGCCAGCGCCAGTTGTCTGTAACACACAATAATTGAATATCAAAAACTGTTTTTAAAATTTTGCAGTATTGCTCTACGATGTAGTAAAAAACACTTTGATAGCCTAGTTGTTTTCTTTGATAATAAGTTGTCACGTTCTACTTGCTGCTGCTATGGTTTGCAACAAGTCAATACCAAATCAGTCCATTGCTGAGTAGGTATACTATACAGGAATGGGTGCCTCTAAAAACGTTGCAACTGAAGAAATTCCACAAGGTGATGCTTCAGTGTATAAACGCTAATAATAATTCTTCACCTAGCAGCAACATCTGTGTTTGATAGTTCACACTATATTGTTATAAAATAGTGCATACCATCAACCACAGATGCCACGACTAGGCAGGGACCCATTCCACCAACGTCTTTACACTGAAGCATCACTTTGTGAGATTTTGTCAGTTGCAACGTTTTTAGAGGAACCCATTTGTTATATTCACGTTAAACTGTCAGTATCCCCCATGAAATTTATGATTATATTTTATATTATTGATGTTATTTAATAACATCAATTCTTTTAATTCAAAGTAGAGTGTGATCAGTTAGTGGACCCGGCTTAAGCTAACAATAGTAGTTAACGCTAAAATAAGTTAATTCTAATGTTAGTTATTCTTTATTTATGTTATAAAAAAATATTCAGCCTACCTGAAAGTTTCATCATCAGGACTCTGAGAATATTCAGACGCCACCCCGGAGCGACTCTCATCATAAGGATAGTTGGCGACTAGATCCCCTCCATGCAAGTTGGCTGACAGCACAAATGGTGTCTGCATTATCATACGCATCACTGCCTTCGTTTCTGGTTGAATCTGAAAATGAGATCAGTTTGAAAGAAATAACAAAATTAAATTTACTGTAATGAATGTCTAAAATAAAGTGATTGGTATTTGCATAAGCAAACCCAGAAATATGTCCGGCTGTGAGACTGAATCTATAAAAAGAATGATTCAAGTGAAAATCATTATGGACCATGAGTCAATTTCAACTATGAGATTCTCTTTAAAAGTACCTATGTTTCACAGAAAATATACACAGACAGTATTACAGTATTTGCATAGTTTCGTTTGGTTTAATTTATTCTTCACCACAGTCATTGACTGGGGAATTGTCAAATTTTTGCTTCAATCATAATATGGTGTCGTGGAGTGACCAAATATAATAATTAACTAGGTACGTAGGTATTATAGCGCCTAAACCTCAAAAGGACAACAGTAGGTACCGTATTTTAAATGCTGGAAAGCATGTTCTTGAACATATTCAGAGATTGTGTAGTAAGGGTTTTCAATAGATAGGTAGTGCTTCAAATTTAAAATGAACAGACCTTTCTAATGGCAAATCGAATATCTAAAACCGGTAGCTACTCCAAATGAGCAAACTGCAGTCTGCAGTGAACTATATACGGTAATAAATGTTAGGGGTAGTGCTAGAGCTTATCCTATATACTGTTTTTTGTTTTCTACATCTTGCTGTTACTGTATTAATATACTACATCAACATTTTTATGAAGCAGGATCTATTTTAATACAAAGCGGACAATGTTTTGCTGATTAGTCAGCAAATGCTTTTCTCACTCAACTGAGAAAGTCAAATCAGAATGTCATGAAAGGATAATGGGAATATATTCCTAGGCTAAGACATACAATATTTCCATAACAGAATTAGTACCTATAATTGCAATGGAATACTGAATGCATCGAAAGACCACAATCATTGAATAATGTAGCCATTGATATTATTAGCATGACCTATTCCACCCTCTAGGTTTTCTAATAATTGCGAAGTATTGCTACGACGCGGACTAGCTACAGTCGGGTATGGGTCGGGGTCGGTGACCGTATTGACTGGTGGAGATGCTGGACCTACACTTCTCCCTCTATCCTGATTCTTTACCCTCTGCTTCTTTCGCGAGATTTTTAATTTCAGGGGAAGAGTGTTTGCCCGTGCCGTTGCTGGCCGATTCGGCCCTCGGCCTTTGGAATACAGGGTGGGTTTTAAGGGAGTTTAAGATAACCCTATACAAGGAGACGGATCTGACTATCAGATCCCTACCAATAATTCTATTTATAAAGGTAGTACGCAATCTGGACCAACTGCGAATTGACGGCGAGCAAGCTGTACCTGCAAGCCCGGGATGTGGTTTAGAGAATAGGGTGCAGGGTACGAGGTATACGGTATAGGGTATAGGGAACAGAGAATCAATAATAAGATTATTATTCTCTACAGCAAATAAATACCTGCTCAATAATCCGCAATCTGAGAATTGCGCTCTAGCTCTCAGCAAGCTGGACCTGCTAGCTAAATACAGTATATCAATTTCAATTAAGTGGTAATTAAAATTTAGAGGATAAGGTTTTAGGTGTAGGATTTCCGAATCGCGAGCCTGCAGCTGCGAAAGGATTTTCAGCAATTCTGGAACTGCTAAACAGGATTTCCGCACTAGTCTGATGACTGCGCGACAGTTATTAAGGGCCAGTCTGTAACTGCCCTTAAGGGTATGGGAATCACTCTCAATCGTCCGAAACGCTTTTAAATTAATAGTCAGTATGTCGACTATTATGAGAGGATAGAAAAGATTTTTCACAGACACAGTCTGTAGAATAATATCGGGAAGACAACAGTCTGTCGTTGTCAGGGTCGGAAAGGATTTTTCCAGGATTTTCCACAAGGAAAATATCGAGTCAGAGACTCCTAATTCAGGAAAAGATTTCAACAGACTTTTCCAAGTAATTGCCAGTCTAAGGACTACCACAAGATCGATCTCTAATTTGCAACTGAGATCACGGGAAAATTCGTGAATTTTCCACAGGGAAAACCAGCAAATAATATTTGCTATTAAAGAGGACAGGTTTCTAAGAATTTTAGAAAGGATTCGCGGTTCTGAAAACCCGCGACTAGGACGATCTCAAATCTGAAACTGAGATCAGGAAGGATTTTAACACAGGAAGAATTAAGAGAAAGAAAGATAAAGGATGCCGCAGTCTAGAAACTTCGGCGAGGAAGTCCTCAAGCTGTACCTGAGAGCTAGAAGGATTTTAGAATAGGGAAAGTGAAGAGAAAGAAAGAGAATGGACGTCGCAGTCTAGAAACTTCGACAAGGACGAACTCAAGCTGCACCTGAGTTCTCTAGGAAAAGGATTGGGCTTTTCCTACTTGGAATTACAGCAAGTCAGAAACTGCTAAGCGAATTTAAAATACAGGGCCACTCTATAGTATGAAAACTAAGCAAAGAAAATCTACCATAAATGATAATAATCTCTCTACAAGGATAAAAATTAATCGAGAAAACTATCCTCAAAAGGAACAGGGATTTTCCCACAAGAATAAAAATTAATTGGGAAAAAACTATTCTTACAAAGGACAGGGATTTCCCTACAAGAATAAAAATTAAATGGAGAAAAATTACTCTTTAAACTAAAGGCCACCTTACTACAGAGAAAGAAAAATATACGGACTACCAGTCCTGACATACGATTACCTGAATCGACGTGGATACTGATACGGAAAATAGCGAACCGATTCCCACTTCCCGTATTATAATTAAAAACGTCGTGAAGCGACAGAGTCGAGACTTATAAATTAAGCACTCAAAAATAATCCGCTTTAAGAGCCTAGCTAAATTCCCCACTCAACTATTTGTAACACAAACTTGAGATCCCTTACAGGCTTCAAAACCAAGGATAATTCGTTCACCCCCAGTGATACGAATTTAGGAAAAATAACCCACAAGAAAGAAAATCCCCCAGGAAGCTCTATCTTCAAATACAGTCGGCAATTCGACATACAATATTCCATTCACTAAAATACGGAATAGAATATTAACCCTCTATTACACCACTATTAGGAGCGCCGCTCGGAACGCAGCCGTACACGAACCCGTTCACCGAACTACTGCCTTCTCTCAGGTCTTCTTGGAGCTGCACCGGGTCGCTGAAAATTAGGAGGCCGGGGGAAAAGAGCTTCCTGACCAATGAGAGTCTGAAAAGACGATCACGCCACTGGTCATGTGACGGGGTTTTGACTCAGCTGCTCCTGATGCTAAGGGTGCAGCAAATGATGACAATACTGCTGATTCATATAGTAGATTAGGCCGGTAACAATATTTCTATTCCAGAAATTTCATGAAGAGCGATACCGACTCAACTCGGTAGCCGAGTGGTAAACAAGATCTGGAAATATCTGGTTAGATGAATCCGCTGCTGATGATTTAAAGGGGTTGACGGCGATGGTGATAATGCATATACAACTACAAGTCTAACAAAATATATCCGGCAGTCGATCCAATTCCAATTCTAAAATAGAATAAATTCGCTAAATTATGCATTAGTCGACGGCTCTCCATCCGTCACAAAAATTCACTTTGTGACACCCCACTCCTACTAAGGAGGGGGGGGGGGTTGGCGATGAGAAGAAAATACAGCATCCGAGGTACCGGTTGACTCCTCGAAGCTGAAAAGAAGAATAATTAGTGTAGTAGGTCAGGCTTCCCAAGCCACAAGATAAGCATGACCTAACGCTGAAAAAGAAACAACCTGTTGCTCCAACTATTGTAACAGCAGTTAGCAATAGACCTCATCGCTTGTTATCTCCCGATAACACCGATAACGACAGCCCCTGGCTGAAAGCAGCTGTATAATAATCTGAAAGGAAAGGAAAAGTAAAACGGCGCAGCACCTGTGAAGAATGAAAAGAAAACGGAGAAAAAGATGAAAGAAGAAAAGAGAACCATTCACCCCTCATATGGAACACATTAGAAATCTACCTAGTTCTGCTCCTACACTCGAGCACCTTGAAACGCACATTCGGCAACACATCAGCAATTCTACCTATTTCTTTCGCTCTTCTCCATCGGCTCCTGTACTGTTGACAGCTAGAATACAATGAATTGTTTTCAAAATCATTCACCCCTGATCTCCTTATCACGGATCGGGTTTTCAATTCTCCTTTCCCACTAAATTCGCTACCGCTACGGCGATTTTCAATTGAATGAGCTACACTACAACCTGCGTTAGCTCTATTCAACTCGCCCCCCTCTCTATGAGAAAATCGTGACAGTACATCCCGTACCACAACCTTGTCCTGCCTATTCTTAATATTTAAAGCATTCCCCTGCTTCTCTATATTTTTAGGACAGGTATAAAGTTTAATAGATTCAACTCTTTTATGGATAAATTATTATACTTCCCATTAGTTAATACTTCATGGTGACTACAATTTTCTTTTCTAACACACCCTACTTGCTCTAACACTTTAAGAGCTTTACCGCTAATACAGGATACCTCTACTCCCATATCTAACAGTGCAATAAATTTTTTTCCTGCAATTTCTACATCAATAAAAATGCGCTCATCCCCCAACTTTGACCTCGTACTTAAAACACGTCGTGATGACTTCACTACAGCGACTCCTGATACGTTATTAGTTTCTGAGACACATTTACAATAGTCAAAAATTTCTTTACACTTTTGACAACTAGAAATTTCGGGACAATTCGACTTCCAATGCCCTACTTTATTACAATTCCAACACTTAGGCTCTTGGATTTCTCCTACCCTATTTTCTCGCGTTTTCGGCGCGGCTTTAGACTGAAAATCACTCCGTTTTTCTCCATCATTTTTCGTGTTTTTCAGAGATAACCTCCCGTTTCTCTCTTCAGCACGAATCGCCTCATACTCTCTGGTTACATCTAACAACTCATCTACATTTTTAACCCCCACACTACGAACATATAATTTATACCTCGGTAATAAATTTAAATACAATCTTTGAAGCATCCTATCCCCCTCATAACTACCTAACCGTCTCATTAAGGTAAGCAAGGCTTCGGCATACTCATCAGCCGGTTCGCCCTCCCTCTGCTTCCTTGCAATGATCTGACTCTCAAGGTCGTTACTATAAGAATGAGGATAATAACGGAGTTTAAATGCCTCTACAAAATCAGCCCACGTCCTCCACTGGGAGCGACGATTCCGCATCCAAAGTAGGGCACCTCCCTCCATCAGCTCCGGCAGGGCTATAAGAGATTGCTCCCCAGAGATCCCATATGCGCCCTGGAGTTCCGCGAGCCTCTCGATGAAACTGGGAGCATCCGATACACCATCAAAATGTAAATTCCAACTTCTTACCTTGTCGCAGACTTCTCCCTGACTATACGTGCCTGAAGAGCGGGACAGTGCCGGCTCTGTACCTGGTTGAGAGGCAGCAGCGGTCCGGGATCGAAGGTGCTCGACCATCCTCCTCCTCAGCTCCTTCACAGTCCCCGCTGCCGACAGGCCGAGACTCTCTAGGTAGCCGACCGCTTCCTCCTTATTCAGCCGATACACCCACGACACTCTGGGGTCGGCTTCACGTTCCGCGAGGTCCTCCCGGCGGACCGCCTGTACGACTTCATCATCCTGATGAGTAGTCTCTTCTCCGTGTACACTCATCGCGGATTGGGATTCACCTAAACCCTCTTCGCGATTTTCTTGGGCGCCAGACGTCTTAGCCCCACGATGGGAGACGTCAGTTTTATTAGCATGACCTATTCCACCCTCTAGGTTTTCTAATAATTGCGAAGTATTGCTACGACGCGGACTAGCTACAGTCGGGTATGGGTCGGGGTCGGTGACCGTATTGACTGGTGGAGATGCTGGACCTACACTTCTCCCTCTATCCTGATTCTTTACCCTCTGCTTCTTTCGCGAGATTTTTAATTTCAGGGGAAGAGTGTTTGCCCGTGCCGTTGCTGGCCGATTCGGCCCTCGGCCTTTGGAATACAGGGTGGGTTTTAAGGGAGTTTAAGATAACCCTATACAAGGAGACGGATCTGACTATCAGATCCCTACCAATAATTCTATTTATAAAGGTAGTACGCAATCTGGACCAACTGCGAATTGACGGCGAGCAAGCTGTACCTGCAAGCCCGGGATGTGGTTTAGAGAATAGGGTGCAGGGTACGAGGTATACGGTATAGGGTATAGGGAACAGAGAATCAATAATAAGATTATTATTCTCTACAGCAAATAAATACCTGCTCAATAATCCGCAATCTGAGAATTGCGCTCTAGCTCTCAGCAAGCTGGACCTGCTAGCTAAATACAGTATATCAATTTCAATTAAGTGGTAATTAAAATTTAGAGGATAAGGTTTTAGGTGTAGGATTTCCGAATCGCGAGCCTGCAGCTGCGAAAGGATTTTCAGCAATTCTGGAACTGCTAAACAGGATTTCCGCACTAGTCTGATGACTGCGCGACAGTTATTAAGGGCCAGTCTGTAACTGCCCTTAAGGGTATGGGAATCACTCTCAATCGTCCGAAACGCTTTTAAATTAATAGTCAGTATGTCGACTATTATGAGAGGATAGAAAAGATTTTTCACAGACACAGTCTGTAGAATAATATCGGGAAGACAACAGTCTGTCGTTGTCAGGGTCGGAAAGGATTTTTCCAGGATTTTCCACAAGGAAAATATCGAGTCAGAGACTCCTAATTCAGGAAAAGATTTCAACAGACTTTTCCAAGTAATTGCCAGTCTAAGGACTACCACAAGATCGATCTCTAATTTGCAACTGAGATCACGGGAAAATTCGTGAATTTTCCACAGGGAAAACCAGCAAATAATATTTGCTATTAAAGAGGACAGGTTTCTAAGAATTTTAGAAAGGATTCGCGGTTCTGAAAACCCGCGACTAGGACGATCTCAAATCTGAAACTGAGATCAGGAAGGATTTTAACACAGGAAGAATTAAGAGAAAGAAAGATAAAGGATGCCGCAGTCTAGAAACTTCGGCGAGGAAGTCCTCAAGCTGTACCTGAGAGCTAGAAGGATTTTAGAATAGGGAAAGTGAAGAGAAAGAAAGAGAATGGACGTCGCAGTCCAGAAACTTCGACAAGGACGAACTCAAGCTGCACCTGAGTTCTCTAGGAAAAGGATTGGGCTTTTCCTACTTGGAATTACAGCAAGTCAGAAACTGCTAAGCGAATTTAAAATACAGGGCCACTCTATAGTATGAAAACTAAGCAAAGAAAATCTACCATAAATGATAATAATCTCTCTACAAGGATAAAAATTAATCGAGAAAACTATCCTCAAAAGGAACAGGGATTTTCCCACAAGAATAAAAATTAATTGGGAAAAAACTATTCTTACAAAGGACAGGGATTTCCCTACAAGAATAAAAATTAAATGGAGAAAAATTACTCTTTAAACTAAAGGCCACCTTACTACAGAGAAAGAAAAATATACGGACTACCAGTCCTGACATACGATTACCTGAATCGACGTGGATACTGATACGGAAAATAGCGAACCGATTCCCACTTCCCGTATTATAATTAAAAACGTCGTGAAGCGACAGAGTCGAGACTTATAATTAAGCACTCAAAAATAATCCGCTTTAAGAGCCTAGCTAAATTCCCCACTCAACTATTTGTAACACAAACTTGAGATCCCTTACAGGCTTCAAAACCAAGGATAATTCGTTCACCCCCAGTGATACGAATTTAGGAAAAATAACCCACAAGAAAGAAAATCCCCCAGGAAGCTCTATCTTCAAATACAGTCGGCAATTCGACATACAATATTCCATTCACTAAAATACGGAATAGAATATTAACCCTCTATTACACCACTATTAGGAGCGCCGCTCGGAACGCAGCCGTACACGAACCCGTTCACCGAACTACTGCCTTCTCTCAGGTCTTCTTGGAGCTGCACCGGGTCGCTGAAAATTAGGAGGCCGGGGGAAAAGAGCTTCCTGACCAATGAGAGTCTGAAAAGACGATCACGCCACTGGTCATGTGACGGGGTTTTGACTCAGCTGCTCCTGATGCTAAGGGTGCAGCAAATGATGACAATACTGCTGATTCATATAGTAGATTAGGCCGGTAACAATATTTCTATTCCAGAAATTTCATGAAGAGCGATACCGACTCAACTCGGTAGCCGAGTGGTAAACAAGATCTGGAAATATCTGGTTAGATGAATCCGCTGCTGATGATTTAAAGGGGTTGACGGCGATGGTGATAATGCATATACAACTACAAGTCTAACAAAATATATCCGGCAGTCGATCCAATTCCAATTCTAAAATAGAATAAATTCGCTAAATTATGCATTAGTCGACGGCTCTCCATCCGTCACAAAAATTCACTTTGTGACAATATATACCAATGATATGCCAATACCAATAGACTGGTACCAATGATATAGCCATGATATCCATTATATATATTATTATGGGCCTATAGCCAGTGATTGAGACATATTGAATTTATAGACCTTGAAGATCGAACAATAACTATCTATGGCAAAAGAGCTCCAAAATGTAGAATTCCATATATTTTGAGCTCATTGCCTCTTGAATTGCTCAACTTCCAAAGGAGAAGTGGAGTTAAAACAGAATTGATACCGTATTATACCTTAACAATAGTGATTGAAAAGTTGTGTTGGACTTCAGAGTAAAATAAGCAAGCTCACATCTCACATCGTTTAGTCAGACAGGCCAATTAGAATAATTTTGAATAAGCACTAAGGATATTATGGTATAAGTTATTATTCATGAGTTTTGCACTTTATTTGGTTAGTATAATACCTACCTTAATATAAAACTCCAGCCTAGTATTTTTTGAATGTATTTCAATATAGAGGTACTATTTAAATAGCTAGAGTATTTCAAAATATGTGAATACTGGTTTTATTGAAACTGTATTCTGAATAAATAAATTGAAATACTACCTACTGTATTCCGAATTCCTGACTACAATAATATTAATTAATTAATTTATGTATTTATTTATTGGGAGAAGACAACAGACATAGCCCAAAACTGTCTTCTTCCAAATTTTTACAAATAAGTTTCAAAAAAGAATGAGGTTAAGATTTAATTTTTCACTTCAAAAAGTCCAATTTCCACTTCAAAACTAATGACTAAACTAAAAATTTTCAATTTTGATATTCAAAAACTAATATTGAAAACATTGATATTTCACTCAAATCTTTAGTGATGTGTTTATTACAGCTGGTAAGTTTAGATGCTAAATCATATTATCATCACAACATGATCTTCAATCATGATGATCTTCCCGTTCCACGTTAGCCGCTCGGCCGACAATTTCGAAAAAAAAGGTCTGTAAAATGAATTAATGTATAATTATTATTAGCCCCCTTATTAAAATTTCTGGTCAGAAACCATCCCCAATATTCACACAACATATTCCCAAAGTTTCATGCCGTTCGCTGTCAAGTAGGCTGGTTTTCGAGTCTATAGGGAACAAACAAACTGACACACAAACAGACATTCATTTTTATTTATAGAGATTGAGACATGAACGTTAAAATTGATTATGAGATATCGAACATTAAATTTATTAGCTTACTGGTTCAGTGAGACGATCGACCATATTGATGAGATGATTGTTGTGTTCAATGTGCGATCGTTCGTTGCTGAATATGATCCTGTCCAAATCAGGGAAGTTACGATTCAAGTCGACATTGTTCTTGTTTGTTCGTCCGACTAGATAGTCGTTCCCACCCTGAAAAAAAGATTTTCGAGAATCAATCAAGAATATGACGACGATAAATTCTATGAAGAGTAATAAACTTTTACAGTCCTAATTATAGAAAAAATAATTGTTAATGTTCAGTGTAAACTGTAACGAGATTGAAGGGAATTTATTCATTATTACCTATTCCAGAATTAGGCTGGGACTTGTTGCTCTTACCCAGTTTTATCTATTATTATTATTTTTAATTGTATTGATAAAAAATGAATACTCTAGATGAATAAGTGACTTGCACTCATACAACATGAAAAATTAATACATCTAAACATTCATCTCACTTGTTCAACAATATTACAAAGTTCACAATGGAGTCCCACAAATCTCATCAAGACAATAAAGATGCATAAGTAGGCTGAAGAATAAATAAATTTCCTTGAAAAAATATTCAATTGAAGGGGTAGACCAGGAATGTGGGATGGATTGATAATTAATATATTTTTCTTCCATGCTAACGGTAGGCTATATTGCAATACTATTTTGTTAAAAAATGTTCTGCTTCTTGAAAATCATAATAGGCCCTATTCCTATAGGCTACTAGGTTTTTTGTCGTAAATGAAATTATAATAATGAGCTCATCATAATAATGTTATAAAATGATAATGTTATAATAATGAACTCACTCCCAGCTCCCAGCAGACTGTATTTTGCTTGCTGTATGAATAGTAGCCTTGAATTTTGTTTTAATTGAAATTTTCGTCTTACTACACTTCACTTCTACAACTTTACTGTGATAAAGATATAAAGAAATTTTTAATATTGATAAAAATAAAGATAATAATTTTGAGTTGTGATCTCACGTTTAATTCCATTTTATTATTCCCGGCACACCACTACTAGTCAAAGTTTTTCTAAAATAGCTTTGAGCTCCTCGTCTATCATGTTTTTTTAGAATTCCGGGGATTTAGGCATGTATTTCATTAGAAAACCAGTGGTGTACGTTTGTTCATAATAGCAGCAAAAATGGTTCAATGCCAAGAAATATAAATTTTATAGTATTTACTAAATTATAGGTTTCATTAAAATTATTTCATTTTGTCTTTTTGAAGATCTTATGTGTGTATAATGTTAATTACCTAGTATATAAAGTGTCTCAAGTTATGTCAAGACTCAACGTCGGCGTACAAGTTTTCTTCTGCCAACGTGTACGTAGCACAGTTCTGTTATAAAAGATTATTTGTACCATGTATTTTTTGTGCAATAAACTATTTGATTTGCCATGTGATGATAATTAGACAGCGTTATAGTATTCCACATCTGGTGTCCCTTTTAAAGTGTTATAAGCGCCAAAAGACTTGATGCCCAGCGACTTGCACGGACTGTTGATATCTAACTGGTGTCCATAGTGTGACAAGCGCCATACAAACTAATGACCGCGACTCACTTGGACTCTTGGTAGCTCACCCTCTGATGTCCCCAGAGTAACGAGTCCCATACAAACTAATGCCCGCGACTCACTTGGACTCTTGGTAGCTCACCCTCTGATGTCCCCAGAATAACGAGCGCCATACAAACTAATGCCCCGCGATTTGCTTGAACTCTTGGTAGCTTACTACCTTATCTCCCCAGAGTAACAACGAGCTGTATGCCCTGTGTGACTCGCACAGACTGTTGGTGGCTGACTGGTGTCCCTAGTGTAATGAGCGGCATGAGAGCTAATGTCTGCGACTCGCTGATTGGTGTAATAAGCTCACCGCATCAGTGGCCACCTGCCATCCATCCGGGTTCATACTGGGCAGCAGATGTATCCTGGTGGACTGGATGAGCTTGATGATGTTGTCGTTGCCAGCCAGGTACTCATCACACAAGTAGTCAGCCAGCTTCAGCAGCAGTTCTCGACCCAACACCTCGTTGCCGTGCATGTTGGCTATGTATTTGAATTCGGGGTGTACTGTACATGTAACAATAATAAATAAATGTTCATTTCCCCCAAAAAAATGAAACTACTACATCAATTACAGAAAATATAAGATAAATTACAATTACATACGATAGTTAGTTACAAAACATGTCCTATAATGTGTCCTCTACATGTTTAGTGTTTTCTGTGTGGAAATTGACCTACTCCACTATAGCGTAGGTACCATGTTCTAGAGTAGGTTTTGTTTGTTTTGTTTTTATGGGCGGATTATTAATTAGTTAGTGTTTAGTACGTCATTAGGTGGTTAGTTGTTGTTTGAAATAATGTTTTTTTCTATATGTTCTGTCTTCCTTTGCCCATCAACCAACTGTGTACTATTGTTTTGAACAAACAATCACAAACTAGTTTATTTATTTAAAACATATATTTATATTATAATATTTAAATACCATTTCTCAACAATGATAAGGCTAATCAGTACTTTTTTTCAAATAATGTTTTGAAAATTAATCTGAATATGGAATAGTTCTGTATATTTTATTTGGTCACTTACTTCCCTGGAAATTTAAAACTCACCTAAAATTAATATGAATTGAACAGTATAATATATGGACAGTATAATATTATTATACAGATCTAGATATCAATATTACATCAGATATACTTGTATCAGCTATCCCCTATGAAAGGCAGAAAACTATAGTAGGTAACATTGAGTAAAACCTTATTTCAAATAGGTACCGTATACGTACAGTTTTTAAAATTCAATAACACTGTTTCTATTTATGAAAATAAAAACTAATAATACAGTTTTTATTATTTCTATAAAATTCTACAGTGAAAAAATGAAATAGATCAACATTAATGTGTTATACACTAATAAATGTATAGTTGATTCTACCATTTTTGACGGAATCTATCCTGCAAGTGCTAGTCATGATTTGAATTACTCACAAATCTGATGGCGTCCAGGCCTGCTGGAAAACTCGATGACATAGAGCGGGATGTTCTGAACGGACAACTCGGTGAGGGTGTAGAGGTGTGTGATCTTGGGGCATTTGCGATGCACCTCCTCCATCGCAGTCTGCATTTCCAAGTTGTTGTGGTGCTTAAACTCGAATGCCGCACTGCAGTCAGTCAAAGCGAGCAGCCAAACCGCTGACATCAGCACAAAACTTTCAGCTAACATCTTCATATGAATCGGTTCAACTGAAAAATTAAAAAGATTTGAAATTGAGTAGCCTACCTACGAGTATAAAGACGTGGAAAATTAGACCAAATTGTCTATGGATTTCAAATTAAATAAGATTTTTAAATGGAATAACAAAGGTTACTGAAATAGAATATCAAAAATCAGGCTTACTCGAATGGAATGGATTTCTCAAACATGGTGTATCAACATGTATCTACAGAAGATGTAAATACAATTTTGAAATGTCAAAGAAAGTAATTGTAACTAATATTACCTATTCTATCAAAAAACTATAAAGTTAAAACTATAATCAAGTACCTAACTCTATTGTAATAACGGTATTATCTAATAATACTGAAACGAAGGAATTCAAAACAACTTATATATTATAGCGAATTAATTAGAATCTCAGTTGATAGATGGGCCTATCATTAATTTATTATTCGAATTGTAAAATTGTGAATCCAAATTAATTTTTAATTAATGTACCAATAGGCCAATACATGTTTAAAAATCAAATAATGAGTCAATTTATTTTTATTGAAATATTTTTTTATAACTACCCAATAATTCAGATTTCAAATTTCCAAATTTACTCTAGTTAATTTCATTTAGAATGTATATTTTTTTGCTTATTCACAATATTATTTTGATGTCAATAGAGAATGTCATTATTAGAAGAGCAAATAAAAACGTCTGCTTACTAAGTTACTTCATAGAAAGTCTTATCAAGTCTATTTATCTTTAAAATAATAATATTATCAAATATTCTTTTTAAAATAGACTACGCTAGGCTATTACAAAATAGGGTTGTGAAAATAAATTAATACATAATTATAAATAACTTATAAGAATGAGTTTATCAATCCTTGATTATAGTGAAGCTGCAAAAATAAGTTTGTAGATGCCGATATTAATGTAAAAATTAATCTATAGTAGCCTATATAGAACTACATTACTCAATCAAAAACAATATTTTGATCCGATCAGAATAATGAAATGGAATTTTTGGAAACACTCCTTAAATTACATACCGTAGGTACTGTGTTTTGTAGAGATAACCTTGAATTTTGTTTTTCATTATTTAATGCCAGAATTCTTAAAGGCATAATAAAATTATCACATTGAAAACGAGGAATACAAAAGTTAATTTTTAATTTCAAATCATATATTTGAAATAGATTGCTATTATCTACTAAAGTTAGTTTGCTCTGAAATAATTGAAAAATGATGGGAAACATTTTGTGCTTGCTTAAACAGCAGACAACAAACTATTTTGGAAGTATCAAAACGTGACATCGTAATATCTCGATAAGATGATAAAGATAGATAATTATCTCTAGAGTCTATAAAGAGCTTTTAAAACTTTGAAAATAGATCCGCTGATTTTGAATTAAAATAATAATCAAGAGAGAATGAAGTAGAGACTACTCATTTAAAATGTGTTTTTTATGGAATAATTTATCAAATTAACATAAATAATGATCAAAATTTACGCCTTTAACAGTTGAAAGAAACTACCGTACTAGATGTTTGAATAAAATTATTGAATACAGTAGGCTAATAGATATGCCGATACTTTTTTCAAATTACGGTAACATTAGGCCCTATCCATTATAAACTTTTTACGAAATAAAATTAATTATTATTTTTCCAATTAATAATTAGAAAAAAAACCTTATTGAAGAAACAATGTGATTTTTTAAATAATTATTTCCTCAATTGTTCATTGAATGTACAATATGAATGAAACGGCGTGTCGGTGTTCTAAAAACGTTCATAATACAAAAATATCAAAGACGCTCAAATTTAAAACTTATGCTATCTTAATATCTTAATCAGTTTTGAATGCTGAAATATTGTTTTCAATAATTCCAATTACAAGATACAGAGAATAATGAGATATAAATATTATATATCTTTATTTTGTTTTATCATTGTGTATTGTTGTTGATGTTTGCATGTATTCATTTTGTTAATATGTATTAAACTTGTATGTGTGTATGAAATAGATAAAAATATATTTCTTGAAAATAGAGTGGACCTATAGATATTTTACCTATAGAGTGGACATTATATTATACTGTCCAAACTTTGCCACGCCATCAAATGAAGGCCATTCTATTATATGCCTGACTGGAGTAAATTTATAATAAGTCTTCAATAAAATTAACTTTGATGGAATATATCAGGAAAATATCAGAAATAGCCTATAGTTTCCATAAAATATTTATTTTTCAATAGACCTACGGTACGGTACTGGATAATCAGAAATTTAAAATTTATAAAATATTTTTAAAACTTATTCATTCAACACAATTTGCATAATGGTTTATAAAAGATAACTAGTAGGATATTATCTCTATCTTATTGATTTATCCATTCAACTATCAGCTCTTCCAATTACAGTAGCTACTGTAATTATTGTTAAATCGACTCGACTGATTTGCTTATCACAATAAATTTTAATGCCCATAATAAATAATGCAAAATAATATCATATATATATATATATATATATATATATATATATATATATATATATATATAATATATATATATATATATAAAAGCGAAATGGCACTCACTCGCAGAACTAAAAATCTACCGGACCAAAAACGTTCAAATTTGGTAGGTATGTTCAGTTGGCCCTTTAGAGGCGCACTAAGAAATCTTTTGGCAATATTTCAACTCTAAGGGTGGTTTTAAAGGGTTTAAAGTTCGTCTTTTAGCATGTATATTCTTCTTATTCTCTTAATTATAATTGAAAAATGTCCATACCATATGTTAATATAGAACTATAATCTAGAGAGAGTACCTCTTCGAAACAGTTGTTAACTGGTAACTAAATTAATAATTTTGTCAGGTTGGCATTAAGTTGAGTTGACTTTGTTAGGTTGGCACCAAGTTGAAGATTGAAATGCATTTATCGCGGAAAAATTGATTGGGCACTGCTACTTCAATCAGAGCTATTCCTGGGAATACTATATTACTAGCCGTCAGGCTCGCTTCGCTCGCCATATCCGTTTAGCCAGACGTTTAGTCTGGCCCCCCGACTGGATCGTCCTAATATAATGATCGTCCTACAAATGAAAAATGCAGGCGAGAGAAGCGAGCCTGCTGATCTCATTCTTGGACGATCCAGTCGGGGGTCCAGTGTGCGGAGCCCCCTGGCTAGACGGATAAGGCGAGCGAAGCGAGCCTGACGGCTAGTGTTCTTATAAGGCCCTCGGAATTTCGGTTTCGTGTGAAGCCAATAAGGAATAACTAGGATAATTTTCTTCTAAAAATTATAGTTTAATCTATAATTTATTAATAACAATAAAAAGATTTAAAATAATCTAAACTAAATTGTAGTTTTATATATTATATAGATGAATTCCCGTTATTTGATTAAACAGATTACATCGTCAGTATCTATAAAAGTAATTTTTAATCAATGATGAAAGACTCTAATTCATTGTTTCCCCAATTATTTTCTTCGTCCTTGAATCTCTTTTGATTCTCTTGTGATAACTGGTTTGCGATTTTTGCAAAAACTCGCCAATTTACATGGATTCACAAGCTATTTACCGATTTTATTTCAACATAACCAATCTAGTACATTGAGAATTCTTCTGATAGATATTCCCCTCGTTATTTCGATAGTAGTTGTCTGTTTACAAAGACCTTCACTTTGAGTTTTCAAGAAATTATATCCCTACTATAGGCTCTCCCCCTTCTTAATGGAGTTTTGGACTCTTACTTTTATAATAATGATTTTCTATTTTACCTTGACATATGGGATATGGGTCAACATGTTGTATTGCCAAGATAATGATCATAATAAGCTTCTAAAACCATTATTAAATTTTGTTTTCTGTGATTAATTGATTTTTTATCAGTTTCTAACGCAGAAATCAACAATATACGGAGATTATATTTCATGTAGGAGGAAATGAAAATGTACTTCCATTTCCATTGTAGGAAATTTATAAAGTATAGGTAGTGTAGTTAAATGCACAATGATCTTAAAATTATTAGTTTACCGGTACATAATATTATTGTTTCCTGCCAATTTCCATTTTGTTGTCTAATACATCCGATTTTAAATTCAAAAACTCACGGCACTTGGCTACTACAGTATACAGATCGAATGGAGAAGGGATTTTTTTTAAATAGTGTAATTTTCACGAAAAACTCATATAAAACTAGGTCGTATGAATGAATACTAATGGAAAGGCATGTATTCATCATCCTATTTATGATCTTACAATCAAAATGTCCAAATGCACCCCTTTACTTTTTAAGACGACACTGGAAAGATGTGTTTGCATGTTACATTCAGCTTTACAGCCTAATATTATGGGTGATGCAAAGAAATTGGAAATTATGTAATTTCTAGTTTCCGCCACCAATAATTTTTTGAATCTAGTGAATTATTAATTTAAATGGAATGTATTCATCATGCCATTTATGATCCTAAAATAATTAGAATGTTCAGAATTGTATTTACTTTTTAAGATGACATATAAGAAAGATTTCGATTGAAATATTTAGTCGAAAAATAAAAATAAGAAAGAAAAACGAAAAAGATGAAGAAAAGCAACAACAACAGAAATAATAAGATGAGGACAAAAACAATAAGATTCAGAGATAGAGAAATCGTGAAAAGTAGAGAAAGAAAAAGAGGGTGAGAATTATTGTGAGAGCGGAGAGGAGAAGATCTTGATGTGTAGGGGTAGGCTACACACCATAGACCTAATTTAATGGATGGAAAAGTAGCCCAAAAGTTACGGTGTAAAAATAACTCGACCTTGCTCTCCTAAATCACTTTTTCCTACGCTACTTTCCAAGTTTATCCATAATAATTTTTTCTTGCTTGCTCAGCAAACTTTCAGGATGGGTCATGCATGTAACTAGGGCTGACATGTAATGAAAGCAGACGAACTTTTTCGTCGAGTGAAAACGTGTTTGCTCTCTTGAACGGCGAGATCGCAGTTTTTCAGGCTGCACGCACTTTACATAGGAAAAATAAGGCTTATAAAAATTGAGATCACCTGCAACTGCAATCTTGTAACTTTGTTGATAATTATGGAAATTATATGCTCAGTAGAGAAAAAGAATATCACTCAGCTTAGAAAAGCTCATGAATGAAAATGAAAAACCTTGTTTATATTTGATCAGCTTCAAATGTGTTCTATATTTTTTATAAAGCTGAATCAGAGTTGAAAGATATAGTATTTTTATAAAAAATTATTAAATGAGCTTCTTATACTTGTAAAAAAAATAATTGGAAATATGGTCAATGTTGGGAAGCCTGATTAAGTTATAAAACATAATTTATCATTCAGAATAATAAACGATACTTGATATTATTATGTTCTGTGGATATAAAGCTGAGTCAGATATGATCAAACAATAAAGATCTATTCAATGACAATACACGTAGTCTGTTTTGTTTACATTTCTATTTTATTAGACAATATTATGAACCTTTCATTTGCTGTTACTTATTTCAATTCACCACCTCTTTTGAATCTCTCTGCCTCCAATGTTATGAACTTTGATAGTACCACTCAAGTAGTGTCGGTTTATGAATGGTTCAACCTACAGCTACTATTTAAAGTTTCTTATATAGTAACTTTTAACTGTAATTCAAAAATTTATACCAATGTACCTAGAATACATCTATCCTAGGTACCTTGGTTTTATACCTACAAGCTGCTTCTGGATTTGATTGTATTCTCGAAAATTGAAATAAGACTTGTCTATTTTTAAAATCAATATTTTGAAAAATTACCTATCATTGTAACTTTGAAATAGGCTAAACAATGGGAATCTCCCGCTATATTCATATTGGTAACTTTAACAAAACATTTCCGAACCTATGTTCATAGGAAAATTATATCCGCCTATTCCAATATTTGTATAATACAAAATTATTACAACAAGCCTTTTAGCAGCTCCATCTTTATTTAATATAATCTGGTATCATAGAATAAACCATCTGATCTCTGCTAGTATAGGTTATATACTGTAGAGGGATAGACCTTCTCCTCTAGGGCTAAGGGGAACATACAAGCCATTAAATTAAGTTATAATATACAGTTTCTGTATAAAGGACTACAATATTACAATAATTATAGTGAGGGGTATAATTCAATTTCAAGGTACCTATACAGTTCGAGAATTTTGACCATTTTTATTTCAAATTTAATGTTATTTACACATTTTCAGCTTCAAAATATTACCCGAAACAGTGAAATGAGATTTTTATTTATTTCTTTGCTTTTTATTAAGATACTGCCTCTCAACATAACAGGCAAATGTACTCACGTAAAAAATCTGTGACAAATATGACGTGACGATCATCGTGATTGCATCATCATATCCGGCAGTCATTCAATTGAAAAATTTATTACTTTATTCGAGCCATAATTCATGCTCTCATATTGTATCAACAGATGTTGATCTGTTATGTGTTGAATACCCTACATATTTTTATGACTTTTATCTCAGTTGACACAATTGGCTAACAAAGTAATAGACCTACTGCTTGTGATATCAACATTTCCAATTGCCTGAACAATATCGTTCAAATTTTACTGTACCGTATTTATTGTGAACAGTACCTACAGGTACTGTAGGCTACTATCATTGTATTGAAAAATATCTAACTCAACGTGAACCAATTTATTATGAATTTGATTAAATTTTTATTGTGAATAGTACCGTTTTCTATACTAGTAGTTCTGTGTACAGTAGATCTCGGCAGTTATAAACTACATCAGCCTCCTCTAATTGGTACCTGTCCATCAGAGTAAATTCTGTCCTGTCCTGTCCTGTCGTATCGGCGAGATATTGTTGTAAAAACGGCTAATGGCTGTTTGGGTTGGCATATTGACAATGCTAATCATCTGTTGTTAACAACACTATCATGAAAAGCTAATTTCCTACAAGACATACTGTCAACTAAGCTAATAATTTCTTAAAAGACTTACTGGCAACTGGTCAGCCCGAGTTGAAAGCAGAAGAGTAAGGTCGAGAGAAAATACTATGTTACTTTAAAAAAATTATCATTTTTAATTTAAAAATTATCAATTATTATTACTCTTCTCAATGTTGATAACCATTCCCTTATCTCTTATCGCACTATACCATTCTGTTACAGCATTTTGTAGATCTCTTTGAGTGTTAGCTATTAGCAAGATATCGTCTGCATAAATCAGTGCTTGAACGTATACTGGGCGGAGGTTGCGGTTTACAATCTTGGTCAAATATTATATTTTAACATATTCAGCTCTACCTGAGTCAACTTATTTTTGAGATAACTTGGTAAAGCTCATATAATATTTCAATCTTTCATACCCAACTGATTGTCTCATAAGAAGTGTAACTCGCCTATGAATTTCTAAGTGATTTTTATTATTGAAGTTAGTACATACTCGATATTTTTATGAATTTATATGAACTTTTATGAGCATTATCACCATTATCCAGGTATATTTGGATTTTAGTAAGGCATATACAAAAATGTTTAATATAAATTGCATAATGAAATAGATACTCAAAATAATAATAATAAAATTGAATTTCAAAAATTAATTAGATTACCAAACTAAATGGTAAACAATATTGATTGTCTCATACTAAATTAGTAAATTGTATAGTTGAAATGAAGGCTGAGAGCTCTCTAATACTATGAGTACAACCAAGAAGATGGCGAACCTGCCGAAAGATCTCGTTGTCACAGTGAGTGATTAATTCATTTATTGTAAAATATCTGACTGCTAGTCGTTTTTTCTAATAGCAAAAAGTGACTCTCTAATACCTTTTCCCTTCTATTATTGTATTTTAAATTGATACCGTTCATCGTAATAATTTCATGTACCGAGCATGACATGAATATCAATTTATAATTATTTTTTGTATCGAAGTATAAAGCATTAGCTACCAAAAAATACGTCTAACTGAACAAAAAATAATCTTAGATTATGATAGCTCGATTATGTGGAATTTTTTGATTGTTTCTCATGCCTATAATTTATTATTAAATTCTGGTCAACATGTTATATTGGTACTTACAGATGTCACATTGACAAAATATTGCAGATTTCTGTGTCGCTTTAACTTTTACTTCACACATTCACTTCACATATTGCTTGAAGGCTATGAACAATAGTGTTCATCAGTTAATGTCAAAATATATGTAAACAAAACATAAAAAACTTTCAAATTTGTCTTTTTTCAACAGACAAAAACGTAAAAATAAAATTGCCTTGATAAAATGCTATACTGACTATTATCTCACTCAAGTGAGTTTTTTCCAATAAGGAAATTTTTCAAGTTTCCTTGAAGTGTGGTTTATTGTAACACACGCTGAAATTGTTATCTTAGATCAATATACTGCTATTACATTCTGATAGTATCATGGGTTTAATCATTTATGGGGATGCAGATTGTTGAAATTCTCATGTGATTATAACATTAGCCTACTATATCAATAAGTTAGGCCAGATGGGTAGAACAATTTCAGTTTTTTCAACTCTCATTGCTTTTGTATTACGGTGCTGTACTGACAATCACGGTCCGTTATATCTCTAATTTCAGGTGCTGATGCGAATTGAATGAATAAATATTTTTAAACTTGATATTATTATGTCCAAACCTTATCGTTAGTCAGCATATTAATGGATTTCTTAAATGGAATTGACATACGGTAACACTGGTTTTTAAAACAATGAAAAGCCATTTTCAGTTGATAATCTCTATAGTATTATTAAATTCTAGATTGGTTTTGGTACAGCATATATAGTAATCAGAAATAGTTAGGCTACCGGTACTTAATTTTTTCATTAGGTAAATCAGTGGTTATGAAATTTCAAATAGTTTTATCATTAAGTTAAAATGAATCATACCATATCATGTTCACTACAACACAGAATGTGTTTAATATCTTCTAGAATATACCGGTATCACCATCATTCTAGAATGAACCCCTATCAAGAGAATAAGCCAACATTTTTCATAAACATCTGTTAACAGATGGAGTTGAAAATCATGTTATTTATTAAATTTGAGTATGGAAAAGAATCAAAACGTGGGTTTTCAATGAATATAAATGGATAAATCAGATCATAAAAAAGTAGTTTATAATACCTATCCATACGGAATACGAGATACGGCTGTTAGTATAACAACTGAATTTTCAACAATTTATCACTAAACAGATAGTATAGATTCACAGGGCACAGACATCAATTATTGAAGAATGTCTTATCAAGTAGTCCAATAAAAATCATAAAGATTGTAAAATTTATGATTTTTTCATCACTCACCTTCTCAGTACAGCTTTGTTAACACCCAACACTGCAATCTAGATAGCCTGTCAAAAATGTAGCTTATTCAATTTCTAATTTGGTTCATCATGATTGAACAGTTTCAGAGCTGTTTCTCTGCTAGCAATGAATGAAAACTCAAAGGAAAATGTTTGAGCCTAACACTCGAAGCACAAAGTAGTTTCAAGTTGTGGAAGACCTCAGATTGTGGCTTTTTGTGACTTCTACCCCTTCCTCCCCTCATAAACGAGCACCACTACCCAAAGCGCATGCGCGAGTATCATCCCACGCGCATTTATTGATTGTTGGCGAGAAGTGTCGTCAGTACTAATGTTGGAAAGGTCTCCATATATGCACTAAAACAGTACATCGTATAGATGTGTTAACTGTTCATTTTCACAGATAACAGAATAGACCTAGTCTACCTTGGACTTGAATTTTCGATGTTCAAGATCAATATAAAATTCAATAGACTGACTATCTGTTGGAATTTATTGTAAGGAAAAGAGACTGTAGGCTACACCTTTCGGCAGGCAATAACTGTAGAGATGAAAATTGTTTTCTCTAGTAACAAATTAGGACCCAGCTGTACGTTCGTCTACTTAATTTTTCTGTAAAATGATGTAATTAAAAAAAACAATGCCACTATGATGCCAATATGATGCAATGAAATCATTTAACCGTGGTTAAATTTAGTAGACATACTATGGAACTGGCCCTTGGATTTGATTTTCAAATAAAAAAATTAAGTCTCTTAGATTTATGAAGTATGGTGATGAGCGACGAGTATTCATTATTTGTATACTGGTTAAATGATATATCTTGCGTTATATAATTAATATTATTTGGAAGCATGAAGGCTATGTTACAACTCATTATGTGTTCAACGATCGTTTCACCTTGGTGCGGCTACACTCGTTATTCAAGTTATAACGACAGTACATTTTTAAAAATAGGCTGGACTACTGTAATATTAGAGGGTTTTTATTGTCAAACTTACGTATTAGAAGCTTAATTGGACATAAATGACCAATATTAATGTTCAACAAACTGAAATAAAACTTTTGATACTAAATCTTTACATTTCATGTTTAATATTTTGATACGAAGTGATCAATATAATATAGTACCAGTCTCAGTATAAGTGTTCAAATTAGCATCAGTAGGCTACTGTATTTTCATAGTATAGCATACTTGAATGTTCAATATTCAAATTCAATAGAACATTTTTCTTTCAATGAAATTATAATAAAATAATCTATATTTCATTCACTTTATGATATACCTGGTTTAATAATAGGCTCACTCAGTGGTAACAATGATGAAACGAGTTTTTTTCATTTGATATTTACGAAAACGAATGTGTGAGAATGTGCATGTTTGATAACAATAATTGACTGCAAAACGGTTCTCAGGTAGACTGCTATTAGTTTCTTCCTCATTATAATAATTTCTTAATATAGCTTTAAATTAGAATAATATTTAATTTGTAATGTTAAATTCATATAAGTATTTTCCATTACTCTGTCAATATTAATGTTTAGAAAACCCAACCAACAAACAAAAGCTAGACATTTAGGCTACCACAAATTTCTATCAAAACAATAAATAATTTTAAAAGATCTAATTGAAGGTGTTTTGGGATAAATAGTTTTTAGAATAATTATTTCCTGCTTGATATTGAGATTTTCGAATATTGCATAGACGAACAACGTTGATAATGAATGCTAGTTTCAATTATTCTGACAATAAAATCTCCGCTAATTTTCCAAAGTTAAACTCAATATTTCTCCGTTCTCAATGTTCAATTTATTCCGACATTGACAGATAGTTTCAGTCGTAAATAATAATTATAAGTGCATTGATAATTTCGCTCAATTAAATTCATCATTTACTAAGGTAGTTGACATTGTGTTCTTCAACTCCAAAATTTTAAAAGTTATGTTTTTAGTCAATTTGTTAATAACTTTCCACGCAATGAGAAGACCATTATTTCTTATTCGAGTATTCAAACATTCGCAGTCTGAGAATGTGTGATAATTGATTCTCACTTAAGAATAACTAGAGCAAACATTTCTTGTTTAAGGATAAAGTAATGTGAGTTTATATTTTATTATTATTATTAAACGAAAATCCAAATTAAATGCTGTAATTCACCCCGAAGACTTCTGCTACTGCAAATATTGACAATAGGGAAACAGCTAAATGGAAATTCGATGAGCGCTACTATTCAAAAATTTAGCCTGGCTGGCCGTTATATTTAATTATTTAAAAAAAAGTAGGCCTACCTAACTAAGAATCCAGCATTCACATACCGGTAAAATTGAACATTAAATAAATAAATTTATCGGAAAGTAGTAGTCTTTCGAAAAGGAATGGAACAAAATAAATAAGAATCTTTAGCATATATTTTTATTTACACTGAAAATTTTGACAACATTGATACAGAAGAATAAATTGATAGATTAGTAATTCAAGATTTGCAAAAGGAGACTGTAATATTTGATAGAAAAATATACAATGTACGTGAATAGATTAACCACAAGGGGTTTTACTGTTACATAAAAAACACATTTTTTAAAAGCACATAAATACAACAGGTAAAATTTTACAATAGAATATTTCAAACTATACAATACAGCAATACAGTGGGAGTGGCACAACCTTTGTAGAAAAAGATTTTAATATCAATTTTCTCTAATGCTTCACCACAAATCCTATAACTAGAAGCACTTATAACTATACTTTTTCAATTCCAAATAATTTACAAGGTTACATAGACATTTTTGAGTTAAATCGTGCTAGAATCATGAATGAGTAAGAGTATTGCTTGAGAAGTAGTATTTTCTAGGTAGACTATATTTTAGAATAAGAAAAAATTCCATTTCATAAACTAGTCATCTAGTTTTAGGCTTTATAGAGATTGAAATTAATTTTTATACTTATAGAAACCAGCTAAATATAGAAAGATGAGGTAAAGGTAACTTAGTTTACTGAGAAGTTGATGATCAACGATTTTGTTCTTGCTTTTCGTAATTTTCTTGACAAAAATTCTCATCTCAATCCATCCAGGTGCTGAATGTCTTGAAGAAACAGAGCAAACATTAATTTTGTTAGAAATTGATGAACTCATCAATAACTTCATACAATGAAATAGTCCTACCTTATAAATATAATAATTTATGGGCATGTTGCTATCAAAACATGATTTATAATGGAAATGAGGTGCTATAGTAGTTGCAGCAGTTAATTTATTCTGAACCTAAAATTTGTAACCAAATGTTGTAATTATTGCACTTTGATTTTTTTGTATCTGATTTAAAAATAGTCTAACAATAAATAAATTTGAAGTTGTTTTTCAAAGGCTGTGTTTGCTAACCGGAGTTAAATTTAATACGGGATCAGCTGATTGTAGATAGAATTCGATCCTGGTTCAGAAAAACGCAGCCTTAAAAAAAAGTTCAAATTTACAAAGGTGAGTAAAGTTAGAAGTAATACGATCAAATTACTGTAAAATATCAATTATGATAAAAATATAATTAGTTCATAACGTAGATAAAATAATATCAAGTGACAAGATTTATAGTAATGTTTCTGAGGGAGAAAAGAAAAGGGACAGGAAGAAAATCATATATGAAAGAACAGAAAAAAGAAAACAAAAAATGATAATAAAAAAGAAACATGGAGGCGAGAAAAACGATTTTGAAATAGCAGGTAGAAAAGGAAGATTTTTTACACTATGAAATTCCTCATAATATTTCAGAAAGTAGAAAAAAGAGATAAATTCAACTAGGGGGAAAAATAATAAATTGGATTGATATCAACCTGAAGCAGTTCATACACACAATATTAGCCTACAGAGAAAATTTAATAATTCTCTATCGATGAAAATAAATTGTCATAGCCTAAGTGAATGAAACATATTGAGTTTGGAAGTTAATTTCATAGGTCTTAATCAATCATCTATCTAATATTATTAAATAACAAACATTATATTAATTATAAAATATACAAAACGTTAATGAAGCATTTACTTCGAAAAAGATTGAAGCACCAAAATTTCAACCTAATTGAAAAAAGTTGCAATTTTGGAATTTACCTCTTTTTCAAACTAGAGCCTCGTTTTTCATTGAAATTATCCTACATCAGTAGGCTACAATTAGAAGATTCCTATCTAAATTCTAACACCGAATACTTTAAAATTGTTTGAATTAATTAAATAAATCTAGTATAACAATATAATATGGAGTAATACAGGTGTAAAAGCCTAGACATGAGGTGAAATGATTAGTCTTGAAGAACTATACAATAATTATCGTAACAAATCAATAAAGAGAAATTGATAGAATCCCAATCTGAGTTGAATTTCCAACCAGAGATTTTATTGAGAAAAAGTTGTCTGAAACATGAAATTCCGTCAAGATAACCAGATCATTTAACTAAAATAATAACGAATTGAAAATAGATGAGATAATAGTTGTGAATGGAGCAATTTTTTATCAATTGCATGAATAATTATTTTCATAAGATAGTTCAATTCACGAGAACAGGGCACGACACCAAACGATTAATAGAAGATTCATAGAGGATGCATAGCATATTTTATGAAAAAGCAAGAGAAAGGCAGGGCAGGTTAAACAAATCTATCTGCTCAATAATTGATAATAATTATTACAGCCTTAAATTCAAAGTTAGCCACTATCATTTTCTCGTAATTGATCTGTTACAATAATTTCATCCACTTTCGCCAACTTATATGAGAGAATATCTTCGTCCACTGGGAAAGGAAACAAATACCATATATTTAATATACATTTTTGAAGAGTCCATCAACAATTTCTTTGGTCAAAATGAAATGAACCTCAAGTTCTTCAATTTCAAAATTGAATTCAAATTTTAAATTCAAATAATCTTTATTCCTTCTTTACAAAATAGGTACTTTACAAAAATAGCAAGCGAGATACATATAGTGCACGGAATTCCCCCACAAAGACCAATCGTCTGCGTGTGGAGGAGAGTTCCATGGACAACACATTTGCAATCACAAAATATTTTTTATAATAATTAAAAAGTAAATGAATATATTTTAAAAAATAAGAAAAATGAAGAAAGATAACTTATTCATAATGAGAGAGGATGGCTCTGAGACCGTGTCACGCTGGGATACAAATAAGAGAAAGGACTAATTTATCATTAAAAAAAGGAAAAAATAACATTTACATAGTGTCAAGAAAAATCACTTAATGATTTCAAGGAATTTTATCACTACAAGGGTTGTTGGCGGGTGTAACGAGAGCAGAGAAGGGCTTCAGCTGCCTCCCAGCCAATGCTATATAGCCACCTGTCGACACCCCTCCTATACACGGCCAAACAGCACACCTCAGCCTCTCTGATCTCATTTGGAATGTTTCTATATAAAATGTGTGCTAAGTAATAAGAATTTGATAGTTCTGACCCATGTGTCAATTGAGGGATTTCATAATATTATAGTTGGACCTATGGCGAGTTTCATAACGGCAATTTAAATTTGTTTCGCCAATGATCTGAGTTTTGTATTTTTTTTATGTGAATATTTGTTAATTGCATGCTATTATTTATATTATAAAGTTGATTTATCAATAATAATTCAATGAAGTGAATCAGAACAATATCACTTATGTAACACTGTATGGGAAGAATAATGTTTTCCATATATTATTAGAATAAATCGATGATAGTGCAGTGGTTTAAATCAAATGCATGCTGAAATATAAAATTTTAAAATTTGTCAAGAAAATGGTTCTTAATATCAATATTGAAAAATAAAAATTGAGGCATATAAATTAGCTATCACTTGGTATTTGCTTCCTTTCCGTCAATTCATAAACCTATTTTATTAGAAATAAAAAATAACAATACATCTAATTACCTAAAATTCTATCAACAAACAGCCAAAGGAACACAAATTACAAACAAGAATATGAACAAATTCAATTGAAAATATAATCATTTCTAAACAATAAATTGTTATATTAAACTAATAAATACCAACAACAATTAATATCAAGTTATCACACTAAGATGAAAATTAATGTATACATTGCATAGAGTTAATTTAAAATGTTGAGTGATCATTTATTATAATATTACTACTAAGAACAATGCAAGCCTTTAAATGCAGAGTGAATGTGGTCAATAATATAATTATTTAATAAATGGGAGACATTTTTTCAGAAATTAAAACAAAATACATGCAAGTATCACCAAAACCATGTAACGCTATTACAAACTCAGATTTTTGTCAAAAAATGTTGAGTCAATGGGTAGGCTAATATGCAACTTTTTACTAGTTTAATATGCTTATTAAAGAATTTGGAATATCGCGACAAATTTGTAAAAAAAGGTGATACATGATCAAGTATAGCTAATTGAATGTAATTTGAATGTATTAAAATAAAGCATTAGAATAAAATATTTATGGGAAATTTGAAAATTACTAGGATAATCACCATGATTGGATAATAAATAAATACAGTAAATATAACAGAAGAAAAGTCAACTTTTTTGTTAACAATGGAAGCATTAAATGGAGAATAAATAATTAGGAATAAATTTTCAATAAATATCATCCTCTGTACCAAATTATGTTTAATAATTATTTTATCAATTGGCCTTTATGATTTACATCATTTTCTTAATATTGTTGAGGGAAAGATAGTTGTCCTACAATGTTTTAGGTTGGTTCCGAATCACTAATATAAAAATGATTATACATATAATATTATATCACGCATACAACATAAATATATTAGATGATTATGGATCTTCTCAAAATATTAAGAACAGGATTATTTCAGAGAAAATATCATACAATGATGTTCATTCAAATACAAACATTAAAATAAAGGTGAAAAATAAATTATAAAAATATATTCTCTGCTTGAATTGATTGACAAGTCATTTGAATGAAACATTTAGGAGGGGATATAAAACAAACTGTACATTCTCATTAAATGAGAATTTGATAATAATCAAATAAAAAATGTTTGAAACGGTGGCACTAAAAATAGATCAGGTTCGTGGTTTGTACAACCTACATGACAAATAGAAATTACATTAGGCTACAAGAATGCAGCACTAAACATTTTTGAAAGAGTGTTAAATGCGAGACTTAAATCATGAAATTGAGAAAGAATACTTTGAATTGAGAGCAACAATAATCATAATAATAGATTATACCTTAGTAGTTCCTTTATAATCATACCTTTGATTATGATTTTACTTTTCCAAATTTACTAATTATCAATTCATAGAACTGTGATAGAATGAGGAACGAAGAAATTATTTAGTGAAAAAAAAACAATGATTAGGGTTCTTAGGAAATTATGCAAAGAACTGATCAACAGTTTCGTGTAATAATAGAAAAATAGTTCTATATCTGGCAATTTTACCTTACCAAAAGGTAAGAAAACAAAATTTAACAGAATAAATCACGTAGAATCAACCTACTTCATTGATACGATGTGGTATCGTAGAATAAATAACATTTGAAAGTAAGATATCAAACTCCCGTGTTAAACCCAGAAAGAAAGTTATCAATCCATTTTAGACTTATATACAAATAATTAAAAAAATATCAGTTGGAAATACATAACATACGTTTTTCACTTAGAACTGTAATTTGTACATTAATAAATGAATCTTAGGTATCTAAATTTCTTCAATATAAATGGTTGAATTCGGGCGATTCCCAGCAAAAATATTCAAGTGTCAAAAAATGTATAAATGATTTCAGAAAACCCGAAGAGGAGCTCAACACAATAATAATTTCCACATCATTTCCATATATCATAAGATATAAGCTATCATTGGAGCAACTAAGAAGAAGATTCAAGTTTGTGTAGAAAGTGCACAGACCTCATCCCGTCCTGCAGTCATTTAAAAAGTGTTTCAAATAATAAAATATACCTATTCTATACTACTACATCCATTTTCGCAGTATTGATGAAAATCTATTGAAATACTCTCTTACACGATATAAAATAGTTCAAGCCTGACCAAATCATTCCGATTTGTATTCAAATTTAATATTGTTTAAACATTTGACACAAAGAAAACATTGTCAACCTGCGTCGAAACACAAATTTAGCTAATGTTGTCAGAGTTAAGTTACATTCTCACTTTGGTAATTTTTTGTTACAAAAATACTGAATATACTGATGTTTTTTCAGAAAGCATTTTCAATCTGAAAGTCATTTCATTTTGATCATTCAAATCGGAACTGCTAGTGGTTCAAACTATTACTAGTTTAATTTACCATTCTGAGTAGGTATGATCAGTTTATTCAAGACAGTTGATCGCGATTGGTGCAATCTAGCTAAGTTACATTTCAAACTGTCTATGATAATAACATGAAATAATCTTTCTAAAGAAAAACTAACATTTACAAGGAAGCTGTAAAAAATAGGTAAAAATAATCAAAAAATAAATTAATTCAGCATGAATTCAAAAAAGAGATACAAATTTTGAGAAATGTATTGGAAGATACACCAACTAGCGACGAAAATACTCATTCTTCAGCCAAGTCACTTGAAGTATCGAAACAAAAATTAGAGCCGTATTTATGGGAAATTTTTAGACCAAAACTTTGCTCAGTAAGATTTAAATAGCGTAAGAACGAACGATTTCAGTACTTGGTTTCTAGGGAACAAGTTTCTCCCAAGTTTTGGTTTTAGCATCAATCATGACCACAAATACGCTACTTATTCTGACCACACTATAGGTACATGTAACGCTTGAAAATTACGTGATGAAGTCTTGTTGCTCCTGTTGACTGCACTATAGCTGAGTTTAACGATTGAAAATAAAGTAATAGCTTCAGCGAAATATAAACGTATTCACATCGCTAGCAAGTCATCCAACCTTAACCGACAATTTCAACACAATAGAAAAATGACCTACCTAACCTGATCTCGCCCGCCTAAGTTGTTGACGATAGATTGTGTGAGGTGGATGAGCCTGCTTCAACAGCTGATGACGATGACGAATTGACGAGGCACAAGTCTTCGTCGGGCGAGGTTGCGGCAGCGGCGTTGCTTCCCCACATTTTGCTGTCATGCGCCACCACCGACAAATACTGCTTCAGCTGTTGTCGGTCGATTGTCAGCTGATGGGCAGCTGTTGTGGTGTCGCATCTGTCGTCAGCTGGGGGGAGTAGCTCTCTGGGGTCATCCACCATCATTTCTGCGCCGTGGAATATGTAGCGGTTAGGCCTTATGTAGAAGTAGCTGTTTTCTGCAATCACAAAAATGTTAGTCATCGTACGATTAATGGATCATTTATGAAAGAAACATTCATTTTGAAGGGTTCCCTGAATAAGGCATTATTAATATGTCAGAAAAAGACAATTTTCGAAGGTCAAAATAAAATAAATTTCTATACTCTGACCAAAATAGTCCTTTGATACATGCATTCGAAGCTGAGAAGAATGAGAGACACTGCCACCTTCAGCCTGCGAAAAACCCAGACCAGAGAAAATTTATACGAAGAAAAACAAAGTTGTACCAGAGTAAACTTATACGATACATCAAATTACATTTAAATTACATCTAACCTCGATCTACAGGGTGTCTGATAAGTCATGCCCTATTTTTATACAGCTATAATTTCTTCATTTACGAACCAATTTGGTTAGATCTAAATTTGTTAGATAGAGCACTCCTTGAGGTTTTGTTTAACACAAATTTTCATTTGTTTCAGTTTAGAAATGACCCCTCTCTTGACTGTGGAAGAACGAGCCAAAATAGCAGCTCGTTATGAGGTCTGGGGATCTGTGGTGCGAGTACAAAGGTGGTGGAGGGCTGAACGAGGGTTCCATGCAACACTGGATGCAAAAACTGTTGAAAATTGCCATTTCAAATTACTAACAACAGGGAGTGTCGCAGATGCAAGACGATCAGGAAGACCATCAACGTCAAGGACAGCAGAGAAGCTAAGAAGCTAAACTAAGTGCACTTTTTGTGCCAAATGAAAAAATATTCTCGCCTTTTTTTATTAGATAAAATTTAAATCTTCCGTTGTTGAGAAGCAGGTAGAAATCGACTTAACCGAATTGCTCAAATGAACAGAAAATTATTCAAGATTGAGACAAGTAGAATGTCATAGCATAGTTGCAACTGAAAATTTCGTCAACGAAAAGCTAATTCTCTAAATCAGCTGAATTCACTAGAACTCTGGGTACATCATACTGAAAAGGTTATGTTACAGAATTGGTTTGAAATCTACTATCGTTTAAATTATAATATTAGTATTAAATATTATTGTGATGACATGATCAAGTGGAAGATCAAACAAGCTTCCAACAAGTTACCAGAGATAAGGTACGAAACGCTTGTTGAAACACTAGCTGAGTTGCTCGCTGACAAAATGCGAGAAGCGTTTCCTACCTTATCTGTAGTAACTTGTTGGAAGCTTGTTTGATCTTCCAGTTGATCAGTGCACTTAGTTTAGTTAAACAAGTGCACTTAGTTCAGCTTCTTTCCCGCAACAAGTACACAATAACTGAGCTATCTGATGTTTCCTCATTTAGAAATGAATAATCTCAGATAATTAATGTTCAGTTCATACGAAATCCAGAGAATTGTCTTTTCGTTAACGAAATTTTCAGCTGCAACTATTGGTGAATACTCTCCAACAGTTATTGGAAAGATTGTTCAAACTGTTGATCAGTTAATAGAATGTAGCAATCATTTGCAAACTACAGTCATTGGAAAATGAATGAATTGATGTCCCACTAAATATTAAATAAATTTGATGTTTTCTCGAACGATTTCAAGTCGATTTCTACCTGCTTCTCAACAACCGAAAATCGCCATTTTAAATTCTATCTACAAAAAGAGACGTTTTTTCACATCATTGTACAAAAAATTCACTTGGTTTGGATTTTTCCCACAAAAAGTACACTGTAACTGAGCTATCTGAGAATTATAAACTAGAAGTGAATACGCTCACATGATTCTATAATAGTTATTGGAAAAGATGTAGATTTTTGAAACTGAAGATCAGTTGATAGAATGAAGCATTCATTTGGTAACTTCAGTTATTGAAAAATATGTAATTGTTAATGAGTTGATGTTGGAGGCGGCACAAACCTGGAAGGCGAGAGGCGACGTTGATGGGTGTTGAGAGGTGTTGAGAGTGTTGCGAGTCGAGGGACATGTGGCGCTCGGCGGCGGCACTGAGGCTACTGTTGCTGTTGCTGCCGTCGCCAATGCCGCTGTCCCGCGTCGAGTCGGTCGACAAGTGGCGGCGACTCACCATCTCCTAGACATCACATTAATTCACAATTGCAATATTTCAGCATTTTTGGCATAGTTTTATATTTTTTACACTGAACCATACCATCTTCTTAGAGAACGAACAGAAAGATCATGTCGATGTTCAGCTTCCAAAATGAATCACGGTCGCGATCGACCTTCTTCTAACACAAACACATTGTAAAGCATGTATATGAACAGTGCGGTTACGTCTCCATTTCCGTTCACCAATATGACAGCCGACATGTTTTTTGATTTACAAGATAATAATAATATCAAGTGACCTGGCTGGCTCAGGTCCGGTGTCAGAGTTTTCAGGTCGCAACTGATAAATTTCAGAGCCTCTGACATGACCTGACTGCTTTTTGAGGGTAAATCCACCGAAGATGCAATGACTGAGTTGGTTAGAATTGTAACGGAAAACTTTAAAAACAGTAGAAAAACTCTGGCTGTGTTCTTGGACCTGGCAAAGGCCTATGATACCATTCCTCATAAAGTCCTTCTACGTAAGCTAGAGAGAATAGGTATCCGGGGAACGGTGTTAAATTTATTTAAAAGTTACCTGCATGAAAGAATACAAATCCTTGACACCAGTAAACTGACATTGACCGACTACGGTCTTCCACAGGGTACAGTGCTCTCCCCGTTATTATTTTGGTATATATCAATGATCTATTGAAAATTGACATCAATGGATGCCATTCCATCTCCTTTGCAGATGACACGGCCTTAATTTTTACTGGGTCAAATTGGCGGGAGGTTAAGTGTTTAGCCGAGGCTGGTCTGGCTAGGGTTAAATCTTGGCTGGATCACCACACGCTGACACTTAACATAAAAAAAAGTGTGTACATGCTTTTCTCTCCATCAGAAAGGTCTATCCCTACAGAGCTATTTCAAGATGGTGTAAAAACTCACTCAGACTCCTGTACATATTATAATCATTATGTAGAGTTGGAAGGGTTACAGGAGAGGGATGAAAACTGTGTATGTCAGGCATTGATAAGAGTGAGGGAGACAAAATATCTGGGAGTCATGTTAGATTCACAACTCAAATGGAACGCTCACATTGATAATATATGTAAAAAAATGAAACATATTATACATAAATTTTACAGGTTAAACGGGTTAGGTGATTTAAATATATTACTATTAATTTACTTTGCTTACGCCCAGTCAGTATTACAGTATGGCATTAGGGTATGGGGTGGGGCATTGGACGTACATTTTAACAAAATCTCCTTAATTCAAAAACACTTAATTAAAGCAGCACTTGGTCGACCCAGACGTTACCCTACAAATCTCCTTTTTACAGAATTCCCAGTTTTAACAGTTAGGCAACTATTTGTGAAAAACATAATATTATACATAATTAAAAACAGAAATCTATTTACACCTCAAGCTCGAACCTACAATTTTCGAATGCAAGATAATTATCAAATTAACAGAACTGACATGACTGTATGCCGAAGACAATTTCCTTACATCTGCAATAGACTCATCAACCTGCTACCAGAAAACTTAATAGCAAATAGAACAACAAAAGCAAATCCTAAAAAAATAGCAGAGTGGATAAAATCAATAAACACTTCTCAATTCTTACAAACATAATATAATATTAAATATCACCATCATCTCATTTCACTAACTACAGTTCATCAATAATTGTATCAATTCTCAATTATATTTCAGATATATTCCTTCCAACACAATATATATCAACATTGACTTATAACAGCAACCAATCATAAAATTTAATATAGCAGTAACTTACTCCATTTGTATTACACTTCAACTTTTCTCATATTATCAGTATTCTGTACATTTTTATTGTCATACATATTTGTATTAATTTTTCTTCTCTTTCACTTGTGTATTGTACTTTTTATGATTTTTTTGGTACTCGCTGCCAGCACTATAGCTGAGTTTAACGATTGAAAATAAAGTAATAGCTTCAGCGAAATATAAACGTATTCACATCGCTAGCGAGTCATCCAACCTTAACCGACAATTTCAACACAATAGAAAAATTACCTACCTAACCTGATCTCGCCCGCCTAAGTTGTTGACGATAGATTGTGTGAGGTGGATGAGCCTGCTTCAACAGCTGATGACGATGACGAATTGACGAGGCACAAGTCTTCGTCGGGCGAGGTTGCGGCAGCGGCGTTGCTTCCCCACATTTTGCTGTCATGCGCCACCACCGACAAATACTGCTTCAGCTGTTGTCGGTCGATTGTCAGCTGATGGGCAGCTGTTGTGGTGTCGCATCTGTCGTCAGCTGGGGGGAGTAGCTCTCTGGGGTCATCCACCATCATTTCTGCGCCGTGGAATATGTAGCGGTTAGGCCTTATGTAGAAGTAGCTGTTTTCTGCAATCACAAAAATGTTAGTCATCGTACGATTAATGGATCATTTATGAAAGAAACATTCATTTTGAAGGGTTCCCTGAATAAGGCATTATTAATATGTCAGAAAAAGACAATTTTCGAAGGTCAAAATAAAATAAATTTCTATACTCTGACCAAAATAGTCCTTTGATACATGCATTCGAAGCTGAGAAGAATGAGAGACACTGCCACCTTCAGCCTGCGAAAAACCCAGACCAGAGAAAATTTATACGAAGAAAAACAAAGTTGTACCAGAGTAAACTTATACGATACATCAAATTACATTTAAATTACATCTAACCTCGATCTACAGGGTGTCTGATAAGTCATGCCCTATTTTTATACAGCTATAATTTCTTCATTTACGAACCAATTTGGTTAGATCTAAATTTGTTAGATAGAGCACTCCTTGAGGTTTTGTTTAACACAAATTTTCATTTGTTTCAGTTTAGAAATGACCCCTCTCTTGACTGTGGAAGAACGAGCCAAAATAGCAGCTCGTTATGAGGTCTGGGGATCTGTGGTGCGAGTACAAAGGTGGTGGAGGGCTGAACGAGGGTTCCATGCAACACTGGATGCAAAAACTGTTGAAAATTGCCATTTCAAATTACTAACAACAGGGAGTGTCGCAGATGCAAGACGATCAGGAAGACCATCAACGTCAAGGACAGCAGAGAAGCTAAGAAGCTAAACTAAGTGCACTTTTTGTGCCAAATGAAAAAATATTCTCGCCTTTTTTTATTAGATAAAATTTAAATCTTCCGTTGTTGAGAAGCAGGTAGAAATCGACTTAACCGAATTGCTCAAATGAACAGAAAATTATTCAAGATTGAGACAAGTAGAATGTCATAGCATAGTTGCAACTGAAAATTTCGTCAACGAAAAGCTAATTCTCTAAATCAGCTGAATTCACTAGAACTCTGGGTACATCATACTGAAAAGGTTATGTTACAGAATTGGTTTGAAATCTACTATCGTTTAAATTATAATATTAGTATTAAATATTATTGTGATGACATGATCAAGTGGAAGATCAAACAAGCTTCCAACAAGTTACCAGAGATAAGGTACGAAACGCTTGTTGAAACACTAGCTGAGTTGCTCGCTGACAAAATGCGAGAAGCGTTTCCTACCTTATCTGTAGTAACTTGTTGGAAGCTTGTTTGATCTTCTAGTTGATCAGTGCACTTAGTTTAGTTAAACAAGTGCACTTAGTTCAGCTTCTTTCCCGCAACAAGTACACAATAACTGAGCTATCTGATGTTTCCTCATTTAGAAATGAATAATCTCAGATAATTAATGTTCAGTTCATACGAAATCCAGAGAATTGTCTTTTCGTTAACGAAATTTTCAGCTGCAACTATTGGTGAATACTCTCCAACAGTTATTGGAAAGATTGTTCAAACTGTTGATCAGTTAATAGAATGTAGTAATCATTTGCAAACTACAGTCATTGGAAAATGAATGAATTGATGTCCCACTAAATATTAAATAAATTTGATGTTTTCTCGAACGATTTCAAGTCGATTTCCACCTGCTTCTCAACAACCGAAAATCGCCATTTTAAATTCTATCTACAAAAAGAGACGTTTTTTCACATCATTGTACAAAAAATTCACTTGGTTTGGATTTTTCCCACAAAAAGTACACTGTAACTGAGCTATCTGAGAATTATAAACTAGAAGTGAATACGCTCACATGATTCTATAATAGTTATTGGAAAAGATGTAGATTTTTGAAACTGAAGATCAGTTGATAGAATGAAGCATTCATTTGGTAACTTCAGTTATTGAAAAATATGTAATTGTTAATGAGTTGATGTTGGAGGCGGCACAAACCTGGAAGGCGAGAGGCGACGTTGATGGGTGTTGAGAGGTGTTGAGAGTGTTGCGAGTCGAGGGACATGTGGCGCTCGGCGGCGGCACTGAGGCTACTGTTGCTGTTGCTGCCGTCGCCAATGCCGCTGTCCCGCGTCGAGTCGGTCGACAAGTGGCGGCGACTCACCATCTCCTAGACATCACATTAATTCACAATTGCAATATTTCAGCATTTTTGGCATAGTTTTATATTTTTTACACTGAACCATACCATCTTCTTAGAGAACGAACAGAAAGATCATGTCGATGTTCAGCTTCGAAAATGAATCACGGTCGCGATCGACCTTCTTCTAACACAAACACATTGTAAAGCATGTATATGAACAGTGCGGTTACGTCTCCATTTCCGTTCACCAATATGACAGCCGACATGTTTTTTGATTTACAAGATAATAATAATATCAAGTGACCTGGCTGGCTCAGGTCCGGTGTCAGAGTTTTCAGGTCGCAACTGATAAATTTCAGAGCCTCTGACATGACCTGACTGCTTTTTAGGCGGTAAATTCATCTAAATTTGTAAATAATTTTATATAAATAAATAAAAATCTGTTCTGATGCAAGTGAGGGATGCCACTCTTCGGAACTGGTCCGGTTTCTTGGAGTGGAGCTGCAGAGAAATTTCAAGTGGGATGGCCATTTGAAAGCACTTGATGTTAAGTTATATCGATATCTCTGCTTTAAAAACAATAATTGCAAGAGTGGCAACTTCCAAAGCATCACTGGCTGTCTACCATGACTATTTTTTGTCTCATATTCGCTTCAGTATTATGTTTTGGGGATGTAGTGAAAAAAATGTACAGAGTTTTTTTCGAAAACAAAAGAAGGCCATCAGGTTGATTAAAGGATTTGACTCTAGAGTGTCGTGTAGGTCAATTTTTAAACGATTAAAACTCCTTACTGTACCAGCCCTGTATTTTTCTGAAATAGCCTCCATTGTTTTCAGAAACAGACGATGATTCATGGATAAAAGCCTTTCCCATGGGTACAACACAGACACAAAGCGTTTACTCTGAAATACCCAATACACAGGCTCTCATTACTAGAGAGGGGCCACATTATGTAGGACTTAAATTTTTCAATTCCCTACCAGGTTCTTTGAAAAATATGAGCGGATTATGGCAGCCTTAGAAGATACACTGATTGAAGTCTGCTACATGTTGTTTTCTAATTAATTTTCCTCTGAAGTCAATAATTCAAACAAATTACAATTCAATAAAACCAAGTTAAGGAGACTACTATATTCAGTAACAATCATCATCTCTTCATCATGATTAGACCAATTTGTATCAAACCGACTCAAATTACATTTGTAATTAGATACTTATATGTGACTGGTTGAGATTCTTCTCACCTGAAATATCTTAGTATCGAGCCCTTTATTAGTTGAAGATAATATCTATATCTTTCAGAAATACTAGTTGTACTGTCAGCCATGGGTTACAGCGGGAATGAGATGACTCATTATAAACTTTGTAAACTTTGAAGACAGTCCTCTATCCGGGCGTTTTGCTGGTTAAATGTGAAAATTGTGAATCTGGCAACACACCCTGGTCTCCGCGGCTTTATTGGGCTTGTCTTGGACCATGACAAGAAACGCACAACGTGTGTGGATGGAATAATTCAGTATTAAGATAACGTTTCTGTTTTTTTGAAATCGCTGTGACCTCAGGGCTGGGAAAACTAGATGTAGTTCAATTATTTATTTTCAGCTGTGAATAATTTGTTCTTTTAAAACCTGACGCGCTGCGCTACGGCTTCAGTGCCAAGGTCTATAAATACAGGTCATGACACTCGTGTTCCTTATGGAGCGGCCATTTTATGGGGGTCTTTATGACGGTACATTTGAAAATCCAATCTAATTAAATTTGCTCGTAACAAAATTATGCATTTTAAAAACAATATTCTGTTTCAGATAATATGCGAATTAAGGTTTTCAATTTTTTAATAATGAAATTTCAATAATAAATGCTTCAATTATTCATTTATTTATAATTAAAAACTGTACTTATTCTTGTAACTCAAGGATTATGATTCATAAGGCATTGGGACAAGACAGAAATATGCGAGGCCAACTTCAAAAAGAGTTTTAAGTTCCCGATCAATTAGATCTAAAAATCAACAAATCAGTTCCTAGTTGGAATCTAACTATTATTATTCTGTCGGAACAATTTATTTTACAATTCAAAGCCAAGCAATATCCCTTGAACAATATAAAAAAATAGCACATCATTATTGTTTAATCTATAATGTTAGCAGCTGATAAATTTGAAAATTGGTGAACTGGAACCCCATAAAATGGCGATTTTGCAATGCATCACGGGAGTGTGTCATGACCTGTATTTATAGACCTTGTTCAGTGCAAGGTGTATAAAATAATACAGGTCATGACACAATCCCGTGATGCATTGCAAAATCGCCATTTTATGGGGTTCTAGTTCACCAATTTTCAAATTTATTAGCTGTTATCATTATAGATTGAACAACATGATGTGTTATTTTGTTATATTGTTCAAGGAATATTGCTTGGCTTTGAATTTAAAATAAATTATTCTTCCCACAGAATAATAATATTTAGATTTCAACTAGGAACTGAATTGTTGATTTTTATATTGGGAACTTCAAACTCTTTTTGAGGTTAGTCTTTTGTCCCAATGCTTTATGAATCATAAAAATTTTAAATAATAATAAAATGAATAGTAATTGAACCATTTATTATTGAAATTTCATTATTAAAAAATCGAAAATCCTGAATTTACATATTATCTGAACGAGAATATTGTTTTTAAAAAGCATAATGCATGATTTTGTTATGAGCAGATTGGATATAAAGACCCCGATTGGATATACAGCCATAAAGACCCCACATTATGGCCGCTCCATAAGGAACACGAGTGCCATGACCTGTATTTATAGACTTTGTTCAGTGCTATCTAGCGTGGCATCTCTCAACTGTGAACTGTCATGTCAGGACGTACATTCACAGGTATCGTGATCGCGTTGGTCAACTCCTCGCTATAATGCTGCTATATAGTCACTGAACCTGATTAGTGGTATCGATCGAAACCGAAACACTGCGACTTACTCGTTCTGTTCGCACCGTTAGGCTGGGGTTAAACCAAACCAACGAATGCTTAGACCTATACCATGCATACCGAATAAATGCCACCAAATTTCGGTTTGCTGCCCCATAAGAGGCCATGTGCTCTGTAGGCCTATACGAGTTCGTATAGTCTGCTCAATGAGAGGTCATGCGTTCGGTAAAGATAAAAAAAGATTATCCCGTTATATGAAATTGTACTTATTCTTATAATCATATTCAAATATATAAATATTATTGGAAATATGTATTTACCGGTTTTACCCAGTTTAACACCTATGAAGGAGTGTGAAAAGTGAGTGGATTCATTCATTTTTTGGGATATATCACTCATGCTTCTCATGTCGGATTGTGTCTATGTTCAAAGATTGCTCTAGCTCTATGCTCGTTTGGTCAGGTCCGCGTTATAGAATTCATTCTTAGCGTGCCTTCATAGTGTTTCTTAAGAATGCGATAAATGAAACTTAATGCTAAGTAAATTCATTATTAATACATTCGAATTAGTAATTACTTTGCACATGGACAACAATTCTTCAATATTCCTTACAGGTTTCCTAGTTGTATTAAACGTTTTCCAAATTCATTACTTTCTACATTGAATGTAGTTGAGTTTAGTTTCAATTGGTTTTTAGAATTGGGTTTTTATTAGTTGATTCACGTATCGATTCGAAATCAATTTATCAACGTTTATAAGCGGGGGATTATAGTGAATGTTTTGAATACTACACATCACCTTCAATTATTCTACTGTTATATAAAGTGGATTAGGATTACCGGTACCTCTTGCTCGACAGACATTCTGCCCTCACTGTCGCTGGACGCCAACAGTCGGTCGTCCTTCTGGGCGCTCGGCTCCGACGAGCATTCAGCCGCCATCTTGTTTCTGGCCCTAATCTTCCTAATTTTGCGGCACTTGACGGTCGGCTGGGGGGTGTTTTTACCGCAATCGCCTGTGCAATAGAAAACAACATTTAAAACATAATTTCATCTGAAAGATGAAGTCTAAAATCACAATCAAATAAATTCATCATTATTTGTTCTTTTGACTTTAAAAATGATAAATAGTAGCCATTGAATCGGTTGTTGAAAAGAGTCTTTGGAGCACGTGTTTCCGCGAGTGTCTTAAATATCTCACGAGTGCCTATATCAAAGTATGCATTTGTATACACTTCATTTTATCTATGACCACTTGCATCCACCGGCCCTACTAAAGCATTCCCAATTATTACTACTGAAGCATGATTTTTGAGATAACAATGACATACCGATATTCATGTAATATAGTCTAACTATAATAGAAGTTGGTAAATATATTTTATATGTTTATTATAAGTAGGTGATATACCGAAGAAAAGATAACAATGACATACCGATATTCATGTAATATAGTCTAACTATAATAGAAGTTGGTAAATATATTTTATAAAAAAGATAACAATGACATACCGATATTCATGTAATATAGTCTAACTATAATAGAAGTTGGTAAATATATTTTATATGTTTATTATAAGTAGGTGATATACCGAAGAAAATAGCCCCAACTTCGCAGAATTTTGAAAAATAATGAATTTAACATTATTAATTGAATCAAAATTAAGCAGAAAAATGCTGATTTTGGTTTTACAATAATTTCTCTCTAGGTTATTAATCCCGTCAAATGCTGAATTCTTATTGGTCCATGAACCCATGTTCGAATAGAAAACGGTAAGACCCAATTCACACAGAAGTGGTGGCATCGATCATATGTTTATATAGGAGTGGCAGAAGTCAGCGCCACATCCACTCCATACCCAACTTCTCAGTGAATTGGGCCTTATAGCCTCATTATACACTGGCTTTGAAAAAGGTTATTTTGAAACTATAATGTAAACGCTATAAAATTAACTTATGGTACCAATATACTGTCACATATATGATAATATGGATATGGTCAAAGATCTTCGGTCACCTTTTATCAATGGGACGATTAAACAAAAAGTAGAATCTAGTGACTAACAACTAGCTATTAGTTCTAGCTACAGTAATAAACCTACTATACTATAGTTACTGTAGTTCTAGCTAATGCACAAATTCAGTTGAATAATCATGTGCTAGTTCTAGGTAGATGCAACTAGGAGTAATTGCATCATCACATGTTTCCGGAAAATTCTTAGGGTATGATCTCATTGGATGCTTATATGAGCAAGTGCACGGGAGATCAAGCATGACCAAGTGCGAAGATAAGAAACAAAACTGAAAAGAGCCATAGGAACATTCACACTGAACGCGTGCACTTGCTTGTGGTGTTCAGTTTGAGCAGCTCCAAGCGAGTCTCAATCGGACGATTGAATAGAAACTAGAATCTAGTGACTCGTAGCTTATAATTAGTTTCAACTACTGTATACAAATAAAATTATACAACTGACTCGAATCCTAGCATTTGCTTGAAAATAACTTAGAGCAAGCAATTGCTTTATATTCTATGAGAGCTAGCTTTTATTCAATCAACCAAATTTTATTCTATGGCTTTTCACAGATTTAGTTTCTGATCTGCGCACTGAACTTGATTATGCATAATCTCAGATGCGCTTGAACATAAGTGTATCCAATGTGATCACACTCTTGAACAAATAATAGGTCTAGCGGCTGTTGCTACGTCAATTTTTATCCACATGCATTGAGTGGTTGCTAGGGCGACCAGAATATCCCTAGTTCTATCTAGTCCTAGTTAGTGCCAGCCAACTTTATTCAACTAAGTCTAAAAACAATTACTTGGAGTTAGCAATTGCTAGCTTTTATTCAACCGACCCATTGATTGTTACACCAATAGATGCAAATATCGTTGGTCAAAGATTTGACCAAAATATGTAGGCCTACCTACCACAAGCATAATCAGCTGTCTGTGTCGGTTGGCTGTTTTCTACATCTTCCTGCACTTCCTCCTCCATGCTTGCATCGGCGGCCATCAGACTGCCACTGCCAGAGGCGGCCGAGTCCGATTGCACGGCTCTGTCCGACCAGTCCACCGACATCTCGCCTTCGCTGTACTCTGCCCCATCTGAGCCCCATCTGACAACAATAAACAAATGTTGTTTAATACAAAAATATATAGATACAAGTTTTTAATGCATTCTTTCAATTATTTACATAGATATATTAATAGAATAAGGATAATAAATGAAAAGATACATGAAGACTTGGATAAAGCTAGTCAGGGACGTTTTGATAAATAAATGAAAAATAAACATGATTAAAGTAATCTCTGAATACACAGTTTTTAGATAACAATAAAACATAAATATGAAATCAGAATGATGAGGATACATCTTTAGATAAAGCTGGACTTGGATAAAGCTAGTTTCAAAAAAGGGTTGAATAGAGCTTGAAATGTAAGTATTATGGTATGCAATTTATTGGCTAACGAATAACCATCGAGGAAGTAGCCTAGTCTTCTTAACCTTTGAAATTTATAGAAAAATTGACGGTATTACCTTTGAAATGATGCAATATTTGGTTCAGTTTCCATCAGTTTGTTGTTGGTCCAGCATACGTCATTCCAGTTTTCTCCCATTCTGAAAATCACAAGAGTGAACACATAACTACCGATCCAAATAATATTATATGTGAACGACAGTTTCAATAAGGTGATTACTATAATCATCATCTCATGAGAAAACAACTCTAACCATTCTCAAATTTCATCTCAAAAATCATCCTAAGATCAAATAAATTTACAAGAGAGTGCACATAATAATTATAAACATAACCATTTTTCTAGTATTTTCAGATTGAAATAATTAACCAATGTATTAATGTTCAATTCCCCAGCAGAATTTTTATGAAAATTTGCTAGAAAGCTTATAGTAATATTTGAGAGTATAGAATAATACATAAACAAAATAGTATTTATTTAAAAAATGGTATTTTCCAATTTCTAAGCAAATATTGTGTCAGTTCGGATTCAGAATTAAGTATCAATTCAGAATCAGTTTGTAAATACTGAATTTAATTTCCAGAACAATTATTTTTAATAGCAACAATCAAAATTATTAATATTACAACTTACTCCAAGCAAATTTGATTGATGATGACATCTCCATCACCTAACAGTTCCACATCAAAGTTCAAATCAGGCAGGCTTTCTCTGTTTATCAAAATCTGCGGTACATGGCTTGGCAGCGAACCTGGAAAAATAATTCGTAATTGAAATATTTAAAATAGTATTGCTAAGCTGGATATTGGAAGAGCCTAAAATATTATGAGAAATGAGAATAGATTTTATGTTTCAAGAGTTAAAACGCAACTTTATTGCTTGAGCAGAACAGTTATCACGCAACACGTAGTGGGAGCGATAATGTTGCAAAAGCAATAAAGAGTTTGACGTTTGAATTGAATAAAAAAATTCTACAACTACAATAACAAGAGAAAAGAACAGTATAAGTATGATTGACTCGCCTAAAATCCCTGATCGATCGCCGCGATTAAGGGTGACTGCATTAATGATTTGAACAAGTGAACAATCAGCTGACCACAGACTTACACTTACACTGTACGTGAAACGATATCTCTCCAACCTATAGACTGTTTGGAAAGTGAACGTTTTCTGTGCAGTATAGAGAAAAATAAATTAAGGGCCGGTTTCCGAGCTCGGGATTTAGCCAAGTTCTAGACTTTAAAAAGCTGGAGTCAGAAAATTGGTTTTCCGAAACGGGGCATAGTCGCAGTCATAGTCACGTTTAAATTAGTTGGAATCAGTTATAATGCACACCCTATATTAGTTTATTTAGATAACATTTTAACTAACTATTACACGATTTAAAAACATGAGTATCCAGTATAGAACCCAGTTAAAAATTAGTGTTGAATTGAATTAAAGTTCTGTTCAAAAAATGATAAAAGTAACGTCGACTGTCATACATGGATAAGTGACTCTAAGATCTCCACACATTTTTCCACTATTAAATTACATCTTGCTATGCTTGTCTAGTGTGTGCTTTTCGAAATACTAACGAGTACTTTTTCATGAAACCGAGTTCACTTCATAGCATACTCTGTAGATGAATACATGACAGATCATGTTGTTTAAAATCCAATTTCTTATTAAAGCACACTCATATTCATGATAAAATTGAATCTTTTTTGTTAAGCAACTCACTTGGAATAAGCGCGACTGGATAGACTTTGAGCGATGAGCCAATCACAATTAAGAGATCGCACTCGTCCTTATCCTCGGCCATTGATTGGTGGAACGTCTTTGGCAAACTTTCTCTGAAGAACACTATGTCCGGTTTCATCACACCACCACTCGCTGCAATCACAGTAAATAAACAATGAAACGCAACAATATGCAAAAATAAATTATCAAAGATATCATGATATATCAATGATCAAAGATTCAATAGAAACATTCGACCGCTGAATATTGGGTTTTCAAACATTAATAAATTCTATCATTATATAGTATCGCTAGTATCCTTTACAGCGTTTTGATGGCACGACCGGTTTCGCGTATTCTTTCCATTATCAAGTGTCCAAATCATTATCAAGTTAGCCCTATAGAAATACATGAGTAATTTCATCAATTCATTCTTTTATTAACGTTCTGCCTTCCAATCAATTCCTACAAAGCTGAAAGAGAATACATTGGTTCTTATGAGTGTTCACACATTGGTATGCTGTAGATATGTGAACACTTGCAAAAGAATCAATGATATTCTCTTTCTGACCCAGAAGAGCAGAAATTCCTTGGGAAGCAAGTCTTCAGTGACACCCAATGCAATGTCTATAGTTTGAGGAACAACAGGTTTAAAACAATTGTTCCATAACAGGATTCTGATGCATGAAATGTTCAAAAAAATGTATGCTTTCACTTCATTAATTTTCCTTCGAAAAATGTTACAGTATAAGGCATATATTTTTTGGCTAAAATAAAAATAATTAAAATAATTATTAGGTACTTGAAAAGTATTTTAAAACTCAGCAAATAAAAATGAATACATTGAACTGAATGAATTTTGAATAGATTGAATAATTCGAAATATGAAGTAAAGTAATTATTAGTAAAGTAAGTAAACACACAATTACCTGGATCCTCAGGATTAGTGGGACAAATTGGACAGAAGGGTATTCTCTGTTGGAAAACTGCTTCTCGGATGTCTTCACAGGTGACCTTGTGCTGACATCGGGTACAGGTAGCCGTCGCAAATGAACCTGACAAATTAGTAAATTGGTAAATTGATCAGTATATTGATAACATATTAGAAACAGCGGGTTGCCAAGGCCCTTAATGGATTGAAAATACAGTAACGAAGAAATCAACCCAGATCAACAAAAAACTTGGATATTAAATTTAAGTTGTACTAAATATAAATAGTGCCGGAAATTTTAATCGTGATTAATTAATTTTACGAGAATCTATCAGAGAAGCCTAATTTTCACGAGAATCTATCATAAAAAACCTTCTCTGATTGGTTCTCGATAAACTAATAAAAAATAAATTTTTACAGACTTTTGTGCAACCGGACCATAGACTACTGAATGAATACTGATACTAAAAAAGGAAACAGCTTAAATACTAAATTCTATAACATATCTTAATATAGAGCCTAGTCTATTCGATCGCAAGAGCATTTACTTTAAATGCATTCACTGATTAATCTCTGGAATTGATTTTTTTCAAAGAAAAAACCATAAAATCTTATGAAAGAGATCAGATAATACATTAATTATAATAAAGATTAAAATAATATTACATAATATATAAAATAATATTCACAAATGTAAACTTCATTAAGAAAGTTACGAATCAAAAGTGGAGTATAAGGTAGTATAGTGAGGTCCACGTTATAATGGCAGTGTACAATTGACAATACTGTTGCTGTCCTTTTCTATCATGCAACAAAACAGATAGCGCTATCTCTCTCTAGCTTTGCAATGTTGTCAGTTTGCCAGAATATTTTATTTTTTCTTTTGACAGTGACTGTACAAAAGTAGACTAACAATATTATTCTCAGCCGCTATTTTTTTTCTTCATTCTATCAAAATACTTTGGTACACAAGTCGTATAACTGATTTTAAAATGTATTTTTGAAACAATGAAATAATTTTTGAACATCACCGTATTAGAAACACAAATTAAAATACCTGAAATGACATTTTAAAAGTTGATAACTAACCATCCTAGACTTTATCCACGCTTCAGTTAGCCTACACGTTTAGGTTAGACCTACTTGTACCGGTATAAATAATAATTGGAAGTTTATTTCAGAATTATTTCCAATGAAATTACTTATTTTAAAAAGCATTTATATTCTTCTATATTTTTTGAAAGAAATTGGAATAGAATACCTACCAAATAACTAAATTTCTGTTGTTTTGAAATTCAGATTGGTGTATCACAGCATTTTAAATTAGCCGCCATTTCAGGTTTGTATAAAAATAAAAATCTTATCTCAGTTATGGAAGCAAATTTTTGAATCAAATTATGAAAAAATATATTTTCTTCATTAATTTGACATTAAATTGATTATTTTATTGAGGAAATGAAAATTATTTTTAGATCAAATTTAATGGGATGAATTTAGTGACAGCTGTGTACACTCAGTTGCAAAATGGAGAGACTTGGCAACGTTTTTCTCCTATCCTTCTTCACTGCCATTATAACGTGGACCTCACTATAGTGTATTTTCTCATTTATCAATAAAGAAAAGAAAGTATTTAAAAATAAAAAAGGATTTTCTCTATAATATTTATAATAAAGGAAAGAACCGTCTTAAAGCGGTAGGGATAGGAAATTCATGAATCACGTCTGAACTAATTAACTCCAAATTTTGCATAAATATTCTGAATTCACCGAGAATGGTTATAGGCCTATTTATTTTAAATTCTCCAAGATTTCAGTGGGCCAAGTTTTAATTAGACCCTAGCGGAGCACGGGTTGCCTGCTATTCTTCAATAAGAAAAATGTTTTGATTAGAATCTTATTTTCGAAATAGGAAAAAAGATGTTGTACAATACATTTGATGTTTACTATGTATTTAATGATACTACAGTAATCCTATTTGCAAGCAAATAGTACATCTATAATTAACTGGTGAAATAGTCAATCATGTGGTAGCCAAGTAGTAGCCTAGTGTTTGTCCTGACATTCACATGAAGTTTGCTTGATTATAATGAGTTATAGTGAATTTTGAAGTTGTATAAGTTAATATTGTCATTGAATTTTCAAAAACACTTATGAAGTAAAAATGCACTTACTATTGGTAGTGACATCTTTTCGACCTTATGTGTCATTATCTTACTTAGAGAGTAAATTTCTACAGTCTGATGATGACCAACAACAGGTCGAAACGATCGTCACTACCTGTAGGCTAAGTGAATTTTCACTTCACAAGTGTTATTCAACTAATTCATTTGAAATTGATCAGGTGCGACTTGAAAACTCTGACACCAGACATGAGTCAGCCAGGTCACTCGATATTATTACTACTAATTCACTATGAAGGGTAGCTAAGCTTTTGATCAAAGTTGAAGCAATATTATCATAGAGAAACAATAGCGTAAGTAGATACCCCATGGTATAGGGAATTCATGTCGCAACTTTTACTGTTATCTCAAGCCGATTACTGTCGATTATTGTCAATTTTTTCTGTTTTGTTGGGGTGATAGTGTATGAACGGCACAATAATTTGAGAGACTACCAGCGTCACACAGCTGCATGGGAAAGAACTAAGTGAACTATCGGCTTGGGATAACAGTAAAATTTCGACATAAAAGCCCTATATCATGGGATATCTACTTATGCTATCGTTTCTCTATGATATTATACTACATTATATTAAAATTACATTGATAAAAATAATTTGGTGATACTATGAGGTTTCAATTTTTTTATTATTTGTTAGAATAAAAAATGATCTCCCAGAGAATTATCAATTAATGATCTCTGATAAATTAGCCAAGAAAAAATCAAAGACGCAATGCCACTTCTTTGATATAAGCGTCTCAACACTTAGGAATAGTTCAATATTGATTGTGATGAATCAACATTCAAAATACTAGTTTTCAATTGTTCAAATCATCGGTGAATAGAAAATTTAAGAATAATTGTGTTGTGCACTTACCATGACATTCAACAACGTTCTTGATTCCAGCCACCTGTTCCAATGTATCAATGTTTTGTGTGTAATTTCTGAGCAGCTTGCCATTCTCTTCTAGCTTCTTGATGAATCTAAACATAGATAAAAATTATCATTTATTACATTTTTAATTATTGGCTTTGCAATATTTTTACATCCATTATCAATTGAATTGAAAAATGCAATATTAATCGAAAGGAGAAGCAGTTAACAAAAACTTTAATCAAAATTTAGGCTAAAAATAAGTTAGTCCATAATAAGTTTATATACAATATTTTTGTTCGCATCCACTCTTTTCACTTGAAAAGATAAATCTGGATGAAATATTTCATTATAATTTAAAATTGAACGGGTCTATTATAAATTACAATCAATTTTACAATTAATTTTGTATTATGAATTAGATACATCATCTAAATTTGTTATACAATGATTGTTTCAACATTCTATGAAATTGTAAAAAATGATTGATTGAAATAAAAAATGAATGATTTATTGATTGAACTGACCGATGACAAGGGGACGGTTTAAACTGTCCGGGATAAATTTCGCGGGCGAATTTGAAGAAAGGGCGCGGGTCTCTGCGGAAATAGTCGATGTCGAACATGGATTGCGGGTCTGGCAGGTCGGGGAAGTCGACAGCCAGCCGCGAATAGACGCCGTTCCGGCTCCTGAAGTCCGGAATACCACACGACACTGATACCTGAAATCAAAATTATTATAAAACTTCAACGAACAATAGTATCGACATTCATATCATGATACAATTTAAAATGTCCAAATAATGTGAATATCGTTGGATTGGTACATACAAGGTGCGGCAAAACCGATTTAGCAGTTTGCTTCGATTGTCACATCAGCTGTGATTCAAGTTTACACATGATGTATTTTTGTTTATTAGTTAACCCTATTTCAGCAGTCAACATGGTTTGGATCGGTGTTCATCGTGGCTTTGGCGTTCGCGTTCATCATGAAAACAATACATCAATTTGGAATAATTTTTTAGTTATATTTCAGTCTCATTCTTTTAAAATAATGATTGCTCAAGAATTACGCAGACTGCGCTACGACTTACAGAGCTTGAATTTCACTTGATCTGAAACCAAGGTCACCAGGTCTGACTGAGCATTTGCTCCTTCTTTCATTGGGGTGATATGGAGGAAAGGGGTTTCAAAGGCCACTCTCACACTTTAGCAATGTTGAAACAGCGGATTATTGACAAGGTGAATGCCATACCCCCGTCACTATCTAGGTATTTAATATTTGACAACTGCTCCAAGGTATTGTTCCCAATTACTATTTCTGACCTCAAGTTACATACCGTTCTTCATACATTTGCTCAAGTTTTTCCTGCTGAGAATGTCATTTTAGATGAGGTCTACTATAAATCTCAAAATCATCCTTCCCATTACCCACTCAAAAGTCTGGACTGACGTGGGCATTACATTCAGTGAAAAAAAGGGAATACCTTAATGATAAGATCATAGAAGGAATATCAAAACCTTATTATTTATATAAAAAACTAGTCAAACAATTTTAGAACAATACAAATAAATTTGAACCCTACAACCGAGAGCAAAATGACACAAGAAAAAGTTGTGTATGAAATTGAAAGGCTGAAGGTGGATGTAACTTTTCAGGAAGAATTGTGACTTTGATGGCCAAAACAGGTTCGATAAGAAAGATAGAATTTCATGCTAGGTTGCACCAATACGAAATCTATCTTAAACCAGGATCAGCGCTGTTCCGGTCAGATTCATATTGATTCAAAATAGATTATAAAACAATTTTTTACGTTGGACGATATTTTTGTGAATATTAATTTTTGTACTTACCCCAGCTCCAGTCAAGACAATAACTTTCTTGCAAGATCTCAATAGTTGGATGACATCACTGAATGTGTTGACAGTTGGTAATTTGGCTCTTGGTGGAGGCTCACTCAGAACACTGGCAATCAGCTGCAAATAATTCAAGATACCACAAAAAATAAGAATAGAGAGTAATTAAAATAATAATTCTATCTTTTTAGCTTTTAACATAGATTCTCAATTATCAACAGTAAACCAAGTCCTGGCAGTATTGTCGAATATTAAATACAAACTATTTTAGGATAACTTACAAGTATTGTTTAGACAGTAATTTTGCATTAATAAACAGTTGTTTTGAAAACTCTTAGTTTATAAATTCATAAAAACATGGTTTTACAAATATTATTATTTCACATAGCCTACATAAATAATCTAATCTATTTGAGTTTGAGCTATAAAATCTGTTTACTTACTCTCCAGAGACTGAATTTGTCCAGCAATGAGCATTTCGTTTCATAGAATTTATCACCAAATAAATTCGCCAGAATAGTTCTTGGATCAGCTCCACTTCTCATTTGTCTTTGCAGCCAATTTATTTGTCCTGCAATAAAAATTAGAAGAATATAATTGAACTTGAAAAAATGCTTCGAAGATGAAAATATTGGATGAAGATATACATCTGTATTAGCCTACCTCAAATTATCATCTTACTAAAATAAGTTGTTTTTTATTTCGATCAATACTTCATAAAGAAAATTATATTATTTGTTTGTACCGTGAATAATTATTGTAGAGGAAACACCATCATCAATGCTTCATTGTCCAACATGAATCGACAAGTTCAACAATACTATTAAACAACTCAATAATATTAATTTTGCATTCCGCGCACAGAATGTTTTTTGTGGAATGCAATTATTTATTCCAAGAGTAGCCTAATACAATTTCATGGGGATATAAATAAAATTGAATCGCCCAGAGGAAAATCCCCCCAAAACACAGAGCACTTCTAATTGATATAGTATAATCAATGCTTTAACAGCACCATAACCAAGTATGGACCAGAAAGTTTGTCTTAATTATTTTCAATGTACACACATAATACAGGATGGGTGAAAAGTCCGAGAACGGCTTAATATCTCATACACAAAGGTGATTTGAAGGTGGGTGTGAATGGGGATCCTACTCAAATTGAAAATACTACTTCACTATGACTTTGAAAATCTGATCCGCCGTATTGAATTCAACTTTATTTTTTTCATAGGAAGGTGGTCATGCGATTCATGATTTCGATACGGAATTTTAAGAAGAAATGAATGGTGAAAGCCGCACATCGATATCTCAAACCGTTTTGAAGATATTCACATTATTTATCAAAATGCGGTTTTCACCATTCTTTTTTTTTTCTTGAAATTCCGTATCGAAATCATGTATCGCATGACCACCGTCCTATTTTTAAAAAAGTTGCATTCAATACGACGGATCCAAGATGGCGGATCAGATTTTTAAAGTCATAGTAATGTAGTTTTTTTCAATCTGAGTAGGATCCCCAATCACACCCACCGTCAAATTACCTTTATGTATGAGATATTAAGCCGTTCTCGGACTTTTCACCCATCCTGTATGTAAAGTTTTGTTTCAATCAGTTTTGAATATCAAATCAAGTAGGTGACGTCCCCTATTCTCCATACACTCAGTAAACCGATTTCTGGCGTTTGTCATGACTACTCCCAGCATTGCAGGGTGCTGTTTTTGCTCAGGAGCCTGAGAAGATGTGTACCAGAGGCCCATCTCCGCATGTGTTACTTTGCCTTCTTTCAGAGTGTGATGGCATATGGCATCACCTTGTGGGGTGGTGCCTCTGAGGTAAAAGATATACTGCTGGTGCAGAAGAAGGCCATCCGGATTCTTTGTGGGGCAGAAATTTTAGCGCATTGTAAGCCTCTTTTTGTGAGTGAAAAGATTCTCACTGTATTCAATTTTTACATTTACAGGTCAGCTATAAAGGCATTCCACAGTGTCCGTACTTTGCCTACCAGGGGTGATGTGCATGATCATGGCACCAGAGGCAGGCTGAGGCTGGACTTGCCATATTGTAGATTGGGGAGGACCCAGAGCAGCCTCATCTACCAGCCAGCTAAAATTTTGAACAAGCTGCCAGTTTCAGAACAAGAGACAGTCTTGAAGAGGAGACTGAGGGCTTTCCTTCAGGAGAACCCCTTTTATTCTATGAGGGAGTTCTATGATTGTGATCCTCATACTGTACGTAGATACTTCTTGCATTAGTCTTGCTGCTTCTTCTGTTGCTGCTTTTTGTGTTTGATGTGTTTTTTTTTGTTCTTGACCTGTATTATGAAAGTTTTTTATGTTCTTGACTTGTTCACTTGTGGCCATACTTATGACCACGCCATGAACAGAAACTCATTATTATTATTATTATTGTTATGTTAGCAATTTTTCACTGATATTGGTCTTCAAATCTTGTAGGGTCCTTGGACGGTGCACATGAACAAGGGATTTCAAAAACCCCCATAGAAAAAAATCACAAGGTTTCAAATTGGGAGATCGGGCTGGCCACTCCAAATCGAGATGAAAAGTGTTCCCTCAATGGAAGTCACGTTCAGAAAGTTCCTGCACAATTTCCATCTTGTACGGATGGAAATGAAAATCATCATGGAAAATTCGTCTCATAGAACGATCAGAAATTCCAAGAGCATACGAATGTTTGCGCGCAGAACGCTGTGGTGATCGCAACCCACTCTGCCTCAATGTTCTCAGGTGACCTAATTGGCCGAGGGACTCCAGTTCTGCGTCTTGTCGCACTTGCAGTTTGACTGAACGTAGTGACCCACGTAACAATTAATTTCCGTTCCGGTACAGTAGCCAAAGGGGCTGGATTAAAGCGATTTCGGAATGTGCGCTGAGTTGTGATCACAGAACATCCGCTCGAAAAACAAGTCTCAACGGCAAATGCGCGCTTCTCATTGTTCCAATGCATGATGGCGACTGAACATACCGGGAAGATAACTTTATATTCTGACCTCTCTAATGAGTCCAATTTCGCTCTTCTAAAACATCAGCTAACTGAATGGCGTTCACTTTGAAAAAGGAAGTTTTGCTTCCGCACTCTAAACTTGGATCTGTAGTCCTCGCAATAGATTCAGATCTATATTTGAGAAATAGTCAACATGGAAACAATACAAGGACCAAGCTAAATATTGACATTCCGCACCACTGACTCAACTGATTTCAACGCACACCAATTAATGCAGGCTCATATTCCTTCAATATTCTGCCAGATAGCATGAAAATTTAAAAATCTCACAATCATCATACCACAAGGAACTGAAAACGTATCTCACTACTCACTGCATGACCATACAATTCAGTGACAGAATTTATTGAGAACCACAAATACAACCACCTTAGAGGATAGCCGTTCAAGATGCACTGCTAACTTGCCTACATGACTACTGACGACCATGATAAGGAGATTGATAGAAGACATGGACAATTTCCCGATTCTAAGACTGTGGTGAAGACATTGAAATTGAGAAAGTTGAGTAGACATTGAGTAGTAATAATAACACTTGAAATTATTTGTTATTACTCACCAGCGATACAATTCCAATCCTGGCCACTCATTTCTGATATTCCACTCAAGTCAGAAATATTGCTGACGGTTGACGCAACATCGAAATCATCATCATCATCGTCATCATTATCATCATCATCTTCCTCTTCCTCGTCATTATCCACGTCTCTACCTCTGTAATGAAACATTATTATGAACATCGAATAGATTCATTAGGATTCAATGAAAAACGTTGGTAAATCGTTTTTCAGGACTTGAAGGAAAATATTAAAAAATACAATATATTGAACTAATATAAGTTATAACAATATAATAAAAATTGATGATTAGGCTATTCTTCTTGACACTACCGGAAAAGGTCCTCAGTGCCTGCTGCAGGAAAAAAAATTAATTGCCAATCAATAAATTTTATCATTAATTTAAATGCCGGTGTTAGATAGACTTAGTCACTCTTGATGGAATTAAGACTTAGTCACTTAGAATTTAGACTTAGTCACTCACGGAATTGACTTCAATTTTCCTCCAGATAACGCTAGTAGTAGCTTTATTAAAAATGAAAGTGTTTAAAGTGATAAATAAATCACCTAATTTGACTAGTTGTAAATTATTCTAACTCAAGCAATAAAATTAAGATTTATTCAAATTAAGTCACAAAACTAAACTTATTGCAACTTAATGTGAAAGTTACATACCCTGGGCTGCTGGACTCAGATGATGAAGATTTCAGTAACTCTAAAAGTTGCTTTTCATCTGCAATTGTTTGAGAGTTTTCCAGGTTTTGATTGTCTGATGCTGAAAAATATCCAAATAGAAAAATATAAGGCAACGTTTACACACTACTTAATCTAACCAATGTTATCAGATATCAATAACCTTGTATTGATACAAATACTTATAAGCATTTCACAATTAAACTATAGAAGAAATATTTAGTTAGAGATTTGTCACTGACATTCTAAAATAGGCCTAACATTGCATTATTCAAAGAGATAACCTAACTTTCTCTTTGATTCGGCCATTCCGTATCATTTATTTTGATATTTTGACATAACCCCCACCACCAACTTCCAATCATCTGCAATATCGATTGAAGCAAACAAAATACAAATCCGCCATTTTATGTAGGAAAAAGCGATGACATATTTCCACAATAAATAAGTTTACTCACGTTCTTCGGGATTTTCTATTGCATTGTGGTTTACTCTGAATTGAACTGAATCCGATCCAATACTTGAAATATGACTTATTGAACTAATTTCGTCTAATTTTAATCGTTTTGGTGGAGAAGGATCACTACAGTCTTGAGAATTAGTCGCCATTTTGAAAGACAAAGACAATGCATTCAGTAGGAAGACTTTGCTTACGTTGAGGGAAATGACGTAAATCAAAATATATAAAATAAGTTTTTTTGAATATCTAGTGCATTAATCATTATAATTTAAGTGAAGAATTAAAAAAAATAATAAAAAACTATTTTGTGACAATTGAATACATTTAAGCTGAAAACACTGATTGAAATGAGATATACCGTATCTTGTCAGAAAGATTTCTCAAAATATTTTTTTCACTAGAAAAAATACTGGGAGAATCAATTTAATTATTATTTTCAACGTTTTTCATCTATATAAATCAGGAATGATCAAGAAAATGACTCTTCACTTGTAGTGAGATGCAATAATACTGTTGCTGAAAATCAAATGTATTTGGTTGGTAATTCTGTAATAGTCATCATCCTATCTTTCGTGGTTTTGCCCTGTCGCGTGGTACATCGTTAATCATGGTAAATAAAATTTAATCTATAATCATCTTAATTATTTTAATGTAAATTTTCATTCTTTTTATAAAATTTGATCAATAATTATTTCATCTTGTAATTTCCATCAAATAAAGGTCTTTTAAGAGGATTCTAACCTTTCAAGATCTCAGACGTTGAAGAATCATTTATAAACTGAACTAGTTCCTATTATTTTTATATATATATATATATTCTACTATCATAAAAAAACGTTTTTTATATTTCCATCATAATAATTTGCTTTTATTTATTTAAGATTCAAAATTAGTTTTTGTTTATCGTGGTGTTTTTTAGGTTATGTCTTGGAACCCAACAAGGTTTTTCTAATATCTTTAATTTGGTAATAGTTTCTAATAAAATCGAATAATACACTTCCGTTTCTATTCAGCCTATAACACATGTGTTATCTAATCACAAAATTTTACTCGAAAATAACAATCTCAAATGTAAACAACTTCGTCTAACATCAAGCTATACCCACTCAAAATATTGTATAGTAGGTACTACTGTGCTTTACTTTTGTATTTTTAACAAGATTTTATTGTAAAAATCTCTTACAGCTTCAGAGCTAAAATTTAAAAATAATGAATATTGTTATTTTTAACTTACAATTTTAATGAAATTCAAAAATAGATTTGTGTTGTACTTTAGTTTTTCATTCACCGGTAGCCTACTGTTATTTCTAACCCATTAGCCTATTTGATCGGCCTACTCTCATGATATTTATTCTATCCATTTGCCACAACTTGTCAATTTATCAGTATTTTGACCTCTTTGAATGATTTAAATTTTAATAGCTCAAGTTAGGCTATACTTTGTTTTATTTTACAGGCTGAAGGTACTGCTACTATCAAGACGAGAAAGTTTATGACAAATCGTCTGCTATGTCGGAAACAAATGGTAAGTTGTTCTATATCATATTAATTCATTGCAGCATAATGTATTATACTATTTGATTACACAATTCGATATTATCAATTTCTTACCAGCTTCCATATGGGATAGATCAAGTAATAATTAGTTAAAATGGTCTTTGAAGACGTTTGGACTCGAAAACAAAATTAACAACCTTATTACGAATTGCGTTCAACGTCTCGCTAACAAGTTTCCTATATGTGATCCACTTTTGAAAGCATTCCTTTTTAATAACATGTATGCTTCACATATCACATGCAATTTTGACTATGACTATTTCGAGTAATTTACCACTTGCCGTTTTCACACATACTTTGAGAGTATTGTAGATTTTTAGTGATTTGATAGTAACTTATATTTTTATCCAATCTCTCGATCAAAGACCAGGTCATTCCTGGATAGATCGCGTCAGTCAGTAGGCTTTACATATACTTCAACATGAAGAAAAAATAACACTGGTAGAACAGACCACACTTTACTTGATCGTGATGGTAGTGTCACAGATCACAAGTATCTTCATTAAAAAGTTACTATACCTATTACTATACTAGGCCTATTAGAAGATTGTGTAAGGCTGGATTAAAGATAGCCTAGTTGACATTTAGTTCATCTCGTCTGAATAAAAAAGTTAGGAATTATTACTGATTACATAATATTTGCGTTGCATGATTGCTCTAAATCGCGACTTTTTCATATAAGGTTTTATAATATTCAATTCAATTTTTCTTCCGTCTGTGACCAGTGTATATACTGGATAGACATTGTCGATTTATAAAACACAGAAGTTCAAATTTTACAGTTATCTAAAGATGGCCGATCAAAGAGACTGACAAAGTTTGCAATCTCCTCCTCATTCAAAATTTTGAATGTGCGCATTGGTTAGCAGGTATGCAGCTTAGCCAATCTTGAGTAGGGAAGGTCGATGTTGTCTCTCCTTCTAGTTGAGTAGTTGTGGATCTGGCCTCTTGCTTGGAGTGTGTGAAGTTGGGCCTTCAGAAGCACAAGGGAGCTCAGCACATATTGACTGGAGACAGTAAGTATTCCCAGCCTCCTGAACAGCGAGCGACAATGCTCCAAGTATGGCGAAGATGATATGATTCGAACCACCCTCTTCTGTAGAAGGAGAATCCTCTGGCATCCATTTGCATGACCCCAAAGTGCAATCCCATAGTTGATATGGCTATGAAACAGACTGTGGTATGCAGTCACAAGGTAATTCTTTGAAACATGACTTTTCAATTTCCGAATCAGATATGTCATTTTGGAAAGTCGGTTGCATATCATATCGATGTGCTGGTCCCATGTTAGTGATGAGTCTACCAAGAATCCAAGTAGCTTAACCTCCGGCCCACCAAAAGGAGGCAGACCAAGCCCCAGGGAGCATAGAACATGTTGTGTCTTCTCTCCATTCATACACAGTCTGTTTGCTCTAAACCATGATCTCGCCTCCTCCAGTAGTTCAGCAGACCTCAGCACAGCCAATTGGGGATCTTCATCCTGTGCAATGAGAGTTGTGTCGTCAGCAAACAGCAGGGCTTTTCCATCCATACTAAGGTCATTTATGAAGATGAGGAACAGCAAAGGGCCAAGGATTGATCCCTGTGGCACTCCATACTCGACCTCTAGCTCCTGCGATTTGGCACCGTTTACTGTTACAACCTGCCTACGCCGGTGAAGGTACTCCTCCATTGTTTTCAAGACCACTCCTCCAATCCCATATCTCCCGAGTTTCCCCAGCAAAATCCCATGAGACACGCAATTGAACGCTTTGGTGAGGTCACAGAGGGTCATGGCAGTTGAGTGTTTCTTCTCCATTGCCTCAAGAATGGATTCCACCAGGCGTTGGAAAGCACCTGTAGTCGATCTCCCATGGCGAAAACCAAACTGATCCCCTGTGAAGAGTGAATTCTCCTCAAAATAAGCCGAAAGCTGAAGGAGCATCACAGACTCCATAATCTTTGCAAGCACCGGAATCAAGAGATATAGTTCGGTAGTTTGACAACTCTTCAGTATCACCCTTTTAGAAGATTGACACTGTTCTTGAAATCTTCAGTAGATCAGGAAAGACAACTTGCTCCAGACAGCTGTTGGTCAGTCTGCTAAGTGGTGAGGCTATTGAAGAAATGACTGTCTTCATAAGAAAGGTAGACAAGCCATAGACGTCAGGGCTTCTCGAGCTCTTGTAGCCATTTTCAATTCTTACCAAGTCCATAGGTGACACTTTTCCATTTTTAAATAACAGTTTTGTAATGGTGCTCTGTCCACCGCACATGATGTAGTTGAAATCATCTGGACTTGCATTTTTTGGCAGGGCAGACTGTTTCTTTTTAGACTTATTTATAACATTCTTAAGTCTTAGGTATGCAGTGTAGTACCTATTCCTCAGTTCATCACTGGTGGCAGATTTACAAAGGCTACTTGCCAGAACCACTAAGGCTTTAATATTGGCCATTTCAGCTGTGGATCATGAGTTCTGAACTTTCTTTTCCAGTCTATGCTTCTTTCCTACATCCACAGTAGGCCGTTTAGATCTCAGTGAGAAAAAATTGTCGAAAAGAGAAATAAATTTCTCAAAGAACTGTACAAAAGCTAATCGAGGCTCACTGTTCACAATAATTGTACTCCAGTCCACTCTTTCCAGTTCACCATTAAGTAATGGAATGTTGCAATCATCAATTCTTCTGTAGTAGGTAAAAGTATACCTGGTACACCAATAAGGGACCTCCTTTACCCCCTCACACAAACCGGAAATGTCAATCACAAGGGCTTGATGATCGGCCACAAGATCTACTACTCCCACACTTTAGTTCCAAGTGTTCATATTAGTAACAACAGTAGCAAGACATGCATCACCTCTTGTTGGTGCTCTATTGCCAATAACCAATAAACACAATAAATATATATGAATATATTCAACAATATTGGTTCCCATGAAAAGGTGAAAAGTTTGCACTATTTGTCAACGCAAAATTTTGGTCATCTGATAACACTTACCATGGACTTTTTAAGATTATAAATGGTGTTCAAAAAGTAACTGTGCACTTGAATTGTATGGAATGAAATAAATTTATGCCGTTATTGCGCATTAATGTTTGTCAATCTTGTGTGGTCTGCTGTGAAGTGTATCGTCTGAAGCGTAAGTTTAGTAGTCACAATAAACCACATACGATTGCGTAACTTGAAACCGCGATAACGGTTTTACTTCCCACTTTTATTCCCACAATTCAAGCGCTCAGTGACTTTCCAAACACTATCTATTATCTTGAAACATTCTTTACAGGGGCTTTCAGATGACGATCAACATTCACGTTGCAAAATAGTGCAAACTTGTGACCTCATAGAAATCAAATCAATTTATTACTTTTTATAAAAATACACATTACAGAAAATTATAGAATGCATTATAGGAAATTTTCTTCACATGGGCTATGATGCCTGTGTGCGAAGAAGAGTCCGAATAACGTAATATATTCATTTTAATTCAGAGGAGGAAACAAGAGGAAAAAACTAACATGGAAGAGAGAGAAAAGAAGAAAAAAAATTGAAAGAAGGGAAGAGAGAGAGAAATTAAAAAAGAGATAGATAGAAAGAGAGATAGGAAGAAGAAGTACAAAATCGAAAGTTTCAATTTGGGTTGAGGATCATCCATCAGAGCCGCCAGAGACGGACATAATAAATTGAAAACGAATATTATTTTCAAAAACCCTTTTAGAAATGATAAGCAGACCGCAATCTCCGATGCTTCTCTACTCTGGCTGTTGGATCAACCAAGAGAGCAACATTTTCTTGTACGTGGCATTACTGCATGTGTTGAAGATTGACAACTGAACAGGCATGATGCAACACATGCGGTGAGCAATATAATAGGGACATCGGGATGAGGCCAGACTCGTCAATCTCGGCATCCTTATGTTGCTAATTCTAGAGGCACGTGTGAAATGGTCATGACTTGATACAATTATAATTAGACTTTCCTTCTTCTTTTATGCATATGCACAAGTAGTGCCTTGACAAAAAGCTGTCGAATATCTTAAACCTGAAATTCCATGAAAAGTTGATCAGTAGGATAACGTCTTGGATGGCCTGTCGCAGCCTTGATAACTGCCTTCTGCACAATCAGCAGCGGCTTCAAGACGTTCATAAAGGCACCCCCCCCCCTCCATACAAAAATACCAATGTGGAGCAGTGCCAGAAGCTTATTTTGTTGAATATATTCAACAGTGTGTCCACGGGGCGGGAAATCCGGGAATTGTACGGGAATTTTTTGACACTTGATTCAAATTAGCAACATAGTCGATGCAAGAATGTCTCTGTGACTATTTAATTTATATGAGTTCATAAGAAAAGGTCGCGATTTAGCACAATCATGCAATACAAACATTATGTCTCTCTCTCTCCTGAAATATCTACGTAAAGTTTTCCCTACAGGCCGACAGGGGTGCATCAGCAAGCTGTATATGTGCTCTGTAAACAATAATTGCAAGATCATATCCTTCACTGACATAGTTTCTGATATAAAAACAGTTACACAATTTTAGTTCTCATCAAATTCAATATGTTGCTAATAATAGGCTAATTTCACTCCTAATTATTATTATATGCCTTCTCCACTATAATATGTAAATTGTTGTGTGTTGAAGGTTGTAGACGCGCTACACCCGGGCCAGTCGTCGGTGAAGAAGACTGAGATCAGAGAGAAACTGGCCAAGATGTACAACGTGACGCCCGACGTTGTGTTCTGCTTCGGGTTCCGGACGGCGTTTGGAGGCGGCAAGTCAGTTGGATTCGCGCTCATCTACGACACACTCGACTTCGCCAAGAAGTTCGAACCCAAACACAGGCTAGCCAGGGTCAGTCATATCATCAGCTGTTTTCATAGATTAATGACTCAATGCACCGCCACTTGCAATTGAATACCATTGCACAACGAGTTAACCAATATTGTAGATCATTATTTATGGATAAGAAACTTATATAAATATCATTTTCAACTTTCCGAAAGTCCTTGGTTACTCACACACCCGTCATTTTTTATTTCCCACTTACCATTTTTTTAACGAATTAATGGCTGAGCATACGGAACATTTATGACAACTAGAAAGAGCTAAAAACAATTACCGTATGCAATTTTTCGAATTCATTTTAATTACCTTGATATCACACGTCTTGAAGGATAAGAACAGATAGAATATCGGATAAAAAAATTGAATCAAAGGTAACATGTTGCAACAATGGGTCATATGAATAATACCAAAGCATATGCTCATGAGCATGAGTACTCATGTAGTATAAAGCTGCGTACACATATACGCACTTCCAACCCGCACCGACCACGCTCCGCCTTCGTACCGCCCTCGTTCCTCCATCGTACCACAGTCGCTCCGCCCGCGCACCCATCATGAACGTTACGGAAGATGTTAGATCTTCTCGCGTTCCCCGGTCGAACCACTGTTGCTCCCCGGTCGATCATCAATCGCTCTGCTGGAGTGACGTTCGGTTGCGGAGCAGAGCGAAAGTCTGTACGCACCTTAAGGTTTTGCTCATGAGCATCAAGTAGAAGCATAAGCATTAGCTTATTTTTATACTATCAGGTAACCCGTGCTTCGCAAGGGTTTATTTTAAACCTTAACAAACTGAAAACTTGACGTAATGAAATCTGGAAGAATTGAAAATAGGCCTATAATAATCCTCGGTTAATTGAGAATTTCTGCAATATTTCAAGTAAATCAGTCCAGTAGTTCAGACGTGATGATGCGTCAAACATAATTTTCCTATCCTTTATACGTGTATAAGCCAGTTCTTCCCTTCATTATAGTATAGAAGATGATAGATAGATTGATTATTTATATCAGTATCTTTGAATTAGAATAACTTTTGAAAGGTTTGAGATATCGATGTGCGGTTTCCACCATATTTTCTCTTGAAATCATGTATCATATGACCACCTTCCAATTTAAAGAAATGAAGTTGGATTCAAAATGGTGGACGAAATTTGGGTGCGACGGAAAGCCTGTCTTTATTATTTGAATAGGATTCCCAATCATATCTATCTTCTAATTTCCCTTTTAAAAGAAATGTTCAACTGCTTCCATACAACAACTGGAAGAATGACAAATTGAAAACTTGACAAACTGAAGACTTGATGTAATCAAATCTTGAAGAATCGAAAATAGGCCTATAACCATCTTCGGTTAATTAAGAATCTATATGCAAAATTTCAAGTTAATCAGTACAGTAGTTAAGACGTGATTATGTGTCAAACATAATTTTCCTATTCCGTACGTGTATAAGCCAATTCTTCCCTTTATTATAGTATATAGATTATTATTATGTTGCTTTGACCTGTGATCTGTATAAATGTCCTGTAACATCTAAAGGTGCGACCACACATGCTGAACCGTACCTCGAACCGCGCAGCAAAACGTGCATTCCGCCGAACATCGCGCCTTTCAGCGAACATGAGCATTTACTTCATTTTCATAAAGTTGAAAATCAGCTGTTAAGCATTCGCCGTACCGTACTCCGAACCGTTAGCCGTGCCGCTCGCCTCTGTTTTAACTGTTCGCCGTACCGTACTCCGAACGCTGAACATTTCAGTCAATCAGAGTCCTCCATTACAATTCGCCGTGCAGTTTGCTCTACAATTTTGGCTATCCATCACGAGTGTAAACATGCGAACACGTTCGCGAACATGAATACAGAAGTATATGGGTCTTTTTTTATCTGATTATAATTCTTCATGTTTTGAACAATTCATTGTTACGAATGATAAATTGGTGGGACCTGATAAATATTTTCTAATTTAAATAAAATAACTCCTAGAAAAATAATGAATGGATAAATACCAATATTAAAATATTGTTGACCAAGAACTCAATGCAACGACAATTCATTCAACTAATTCTGTACTCATAAAATTATAATCTTTTTTTTATTGATAATCAATTTCATCAACTACCCATAAACTGACTGAAATAAATACTTCAATTTCCATGTATTTAATTGATAGAATTATATAAATCTACAGTATAGATCATATCTATTCACAGAGTTCGTTTTTTGTTGGCAAGAAACATGTTATTCAACGCAGAAATCATTATTTTAATAAAAGATAGGATAAGTTGAATAGTTTCCCTTTCAGGGGGAGTTTTGACAACCCAAAAAACTCATTTTTCATTTAAAGAAATATCGTAAAGGTGCATAGGACCTTATTTTTTGTTCAGCATGCCAAAATACCCCTCATTTCAATATAAAAATTTTCTACTGACTGTAGGCCTACAGTGAGTCAATCATTCTACCAGGGCTCGAATAATTTTGGGATTGTAATTAAATAAAAATGGAAGAGAATAATTCATTTATGTGAAAATATCAACACATTTATTCAAAGCCATATTAACTGCATGCGTCATTCATATTCATTTATCCGATACAGCATTGATAAAACTGTAGACGCTTGTTTAGCTCAAAAAACTTTGTCTCAAAAACTGTTCTAACTGAAAAATTAATAATCCATGCCACGTGTAGGCCTATACATTGCATCAGGAAAACGAAGTTTCAAAACTATGTTTTTTCTAAATAGATGCTTTTGAGATAATTTCTTTGATGCAGCTGTTTCACATTCACCATATTATTATACAGAGTTTGTAAAAATGAAAATATTTATTAATTATCAAAACAATACTATTATAATATTAGTAATAATAATATTATTAAAAATATTTATCAATATTATCAAAATAATATTATTGAGGTCAGGTGGAATCGTGTAGAAAGCAATAATAGAACAGCTGTTTTTATCAAATTTCTATCATATGATTTGAATGTGAATTCGCCGTATGAATTAGTATTTCCCATTTTAAATGAAATTTGAATATCAATAATTATTATGAAAAATCTAGAAGGAAAATTGAAATTTTGGCTTCGACGTGCACGAGATTGATATTTTTAGAATCTATGTGCAAAATTTGGAGATTTATACTCTTACCTTATGCTCCTGAACTCTGGAGTAAATGCTCACGTATTTTAAAGATTTTTCATCAGCTGATTCGCCTTTGTGGCCTTAACTTTTTATAGCTCACGTAAGCGCTAAATATGCAAGTATAGACACCGCTTGTGTTTGCGTCGTCTGCTCTGCTCTATCCATGAAATGAATTGAGTTCTAGGTTAGTTGAGTTATGAATTTTGAAATAATTGTGGGAATAAATATCATCTCTATAATAATTTTCAGCATAATCTTATAATCTCAATAGCCTTCTTATAATCGTATATATATAATCATGGTTGAATCTGAAAAGAGTTTTATAGTTTTCAACTATTGGTTGTGATCGTATCTGGTATAGTTTCCTATTACTCGCACGAATTAGTTGAGCCATTTTACTATGAGCAAAAGGTGAAAAGCTGCTCCAGAGTAGACTCACCTTTTTTGAAGCATTTGCTTCAAAATTTGAGCAAATGCTCTAGTTTATTCATACAATTGTGAGCAAAAGCTTTTACTTTTGAGCAAATGCTCAAACTATTTTTTTATGAGCATGAGCAAAAGGTTTTGCTTACGTTTAGGCCTATTCATAGAAAATGAAGCATATGCTCCATATTTTAGAAGTATAAGCAAATGCTCAACTTTATTTATATGGCCCATTGAAGTTATCAATTTAATAAAACATAGGAGTTTAGGGTAAGAGATATGGACACTTCCTAGGTAAACTTCTAGAGAATTTAAGATTCAGCATAAGTATTAGAAGATGATCAGCTCTAAAATTATTCTCCTATTTACTGTTGTTTAAAGTACTTACGACATAGTGATTAACTTAGTAATTAGTAGTAGTTAGTTAGTAATTAACTATTGAAGAAAATGTATTGGATATTCTTAGTTGTATTCACTTTCTTGGTAAGGGCTACTCGTATTTATGTAAAAATTGATATGGACATGACACGAATTATTTGGAAAAAAATTAAGAAATAGAAGAAGTAAGTGTTTCTCATATTTGTTTTATATTTTGCAGCATGGTCTCTACAAGAAGGAGAAACAGACAAGGAAACAGCGTAAGGAACGTAAGAACAGAATGAAGAAAGTCAGAGGCACCAAGAAGTCGAAAGTGGGTGCAGCGGCCGGCAAGAAGGTGAATAACTAATTCGCTTTCTTTATTTTTCAATTCAAATTATAAGTATTATGTACTATAGTGAGGCCCACGTTATAATGGCAGTGTAGGATTGACAATACTGTTGCTGTCCTTTTCCATCATACAACAAAACAGTTAGCACTATCTCTCTCTAGCTTTGCGATGTTGTCTGTTTTCCAGAATATTTTATTTTTGACAGTGACTGTACAATGGTAGACAAAGAATTCTCAGCCGCCTTTTTTTTCTTCATTCTATCAAAATACTTTAGTAGGCTACAAAAGTCGTATAATTGATTTAAAATGTATTTTTGAAACAATTAAATAATTTTTAGACATTACCGTATGATAAACACGAAATAAAATACCTGAAATGACATTTTAAAAGTAGATAACTAACCATCCTATGTTCTTATAGACTTCATCCATGCTTCAGTTAGCCTACACGTATAGGTTAGTGTGGGTTAGACCTACTCGTATCGGTATAAATAATATTGAAAGGTTATTTCAGTATTATTTCCATTAAAATTACTTATTTTCAATAGGATTTATATTTTTCTCTTATTTTTAAAAGAAATTGTAATAGAATACCTACCAAATAACTTAATTTGATAATAAATTAATTACTTTATGAAGGAAATTATAATTATTACTAGATCAAATTTAATGGGATGAATTGAGTAACAGCTGTGTACACTCAGTGGCAAAATGGAGAGACTTGGCAACGTTTTTCTCCTCTCTTTCTTCACTGCCATTATAACGTGGACCTCACTATAGTCTATTTGCAACACTCGTTCAAGAAAATTTTATTTTAATGTAAAATATTCATTTTTACGATTTCACGACTAAAAGCCGTATTCATATTATTGAACAATTTTAGGAACTGGTTCAAAATATGTCTTAATGAACCAATCAGAACGATTCAAGTAGTTGGTTTAACTTTTTTGATTGGCTCCTGTTGTGTTTTTTCAACCAAAGCGTGCATCGCCAAGATAGTTCTTGGCATCATTTATAAACACGTTCCTTAGGACATATGAGCTATCTGCTTTGGCTTTTATGAAATGCTAAATTCGTAATTTGAAATCTATAGAATCCAATTTGAACTATAGAGTTACAGGAGTCGTCGTTCAAATCAGGGATTCTCAACTTTTTTGCTCTACGTCCACCTTAGAATTCTACATTTTTCCTCACGAAGAGGAAAATTAGACCGCCAATGGTTGTTCTTTGGCGCCCCACTAGTGGTCGAGACTGGTTTCTGATTGTAACACAAGCCCAAGGTTCCTATTATATTCAAGCAGAACATTTTTTCTCGACTTATTTAACAACATTTCAAAATAGTTTATTCATGTTTATTTTTTCTCAACTTTATGGATTTAAGCTTTCAATTTTTACATTGATCAATTTCTATTAGACATTTGAAGTAGTTTTGTATGCTACTGAATTCATGCTTTTATAAGGCCGTATTGTGATTATCATCGCAATTGTAAATACCCCTTGATTTTAATGACTGTTTTTTAATGATTAAGAACAAATTTAAATTGATACACACTCTGATTTGATTTAGTGCTGTCTTTGTTATTGGGACCTGGTCTCAGATGTGTATCATTTGAGATTTGTGGATACTCTGAAATAATGTTAGTGATGTAAATTTTTGTTACTCTTGAAACTTTTCAGGCAAAGAAGTGAGCACAAGTTTGCTTCTTTTTTCTCCAAATTAATGATTCTGGAACATCTAATGGTTTTGGTAGGGAAATTGGTTACATTAGGAATGGTTTTTGTTGCGACTGGTTTTCTGTTTTGAATATGATAATTTTTCTAATAATTGATATTGATCGCAAGTACAGTGCATGTTGTGATTTCATTAGTAATATTCACCCATTTATTTTTTCACTAAGCTACCAGTTTGTCGCTGCAATAGCAATATCATTGCAAAAATAATAATTGAAACATTTCCTGGCGTTTTATCTAATATGTCTTTTTCCTAACTTGAAATATTTCAAATTAACAATAAAACTAATTTTAACACCAATAATAATACTTAATACTATGATTAACTTCAACATCTTTATTGCGTTGTGTTTTGAAACTATTAATAAATATATAAGGCGTGTAGTACTTAATAGCTTGAATGGAAGCTATCAGTCAATTCTACATTATCATTTTCGTACTGGGTATTGGATGGACTATAATTTTCGTTCTATCATGGATATTTTAACAAATATATATTTAAATGTTCTTGCCTAGTTGGAGAATCAGAAAAGTTGTCTAAAGTTCAACAAGATTTTTAATGTTTATGTTAATTGAAACAAAAATAATTGAAACATTTCCTGGCGTTTTATCTAATATAATGTCTGTTTGAGATAAAATATGTTCAACTGGATGAGTCTTTTTCCTAACTTGAAATATTTCAAATTAACAAAAAACTAATTTTAACACCAATAATAATACTTGATACTATCATTAACTTCAACATCTTGATTGCGTTGTGTTTTGAAACTATTAATTAATATACAGGGTGTCCCACCAAGGTTGTAACAGCCGTTGACCACAGATTCTTCACAACATTTCTGACAAAAAATGTTCAGTAAACTTTTTTCCTATCGACCTTAGTTTTCGAGATATATCGATTTTTTGATATTTTCAGAATATGCCTACATTCGGTCATTAAATAATCAATAACTCGAAAACTACTGGTCGAATTTCAATTTCAAGGGTATTGTTGGAAAGAGAAGAACATTTCAAACAAGATTAATTTAATTTTATCTGTTGTTAGATATTTTGTAGTTTTTTATTAGGGCTTAAACTTGAAAAAATGCTATTCTTCAAATTCAAAGTCAAATTTCAAACCGATTTTTATCCGGGTAATTATAGTAGTTTCAATATTTCAAAAACTTCTCAATTTCATAAGCTTTTGAATGAGTATAAATTCAAAAAGGAAAGTTTCATGATAAAGTGTTCAAAACTGCTAATATCTGGAAAGAACATCTTCAAAATGAGGAAATTCACAAACAGCAAGCATCAAGTGGTGATCCTAAAGGGGTGGAATTACCTGATTCATCTCTGACAATATTCACAAGTTTCAATCAACATTCTACAATGATATGACTTTTTCAATAACTTGCATTATTTCCTGTACCATAAATCCTGAATAAAATAACAAGAAGTGTATGTTTCAACCTATTTTCACGTTTTTAAGATTGACAGATGTCAAGATGGTAAGGGTCTAGGATCAGTTTCAAGGTATGAGAGGCCCGTCTTAATTTCTGAAGCTTTTGAGAATCTTATTCAACAGAATAAGATTCAGCAGAATCCTCGATCCAACATCCGGCGGGCAGCTGGGATGTTGGATGTTTCAAGAATAGTTCAAAGAATATCGAAGAAGAATAACTTTCGACCATTTTCATGATACCCAGTTCAAGAGTTGAATGAACCTGATACTGTTTCAAGGATGCAGTTTTGCCGTTGGATCTTAGCACAAGATTGTGTTTCAAACATTTTATTGACAGATCACAGATAAAAGTACGTTCACAAGAACTGGTGCTGTAAATTTCCACAATACACATACATGGACCTTTCGTTTTCCCTGCAAGAATAAATGGTGAAGTTTATATGGACTTTCTGGTCAATGAGCTTCAGGAATTGATGGAAGACGTGCCTCTCAATTTGAGGCAGAATGTGTGGCTCTAGTTGGTTGGCTGCCTCCCTCATTATGCTAGAAACGTCCGTAGGTCCGTGGGTGGCTTGATAAAAATTATGCTGGGCGGTGGATTGGCCGAGGTGGACCCGTAAGTTTGCCACCACGGTCACCTGATCTTACTCCAATAGACTTCTACTTTTGGGGGGTTGTGAAAAGTAAAGTTTACAGAGAACCTGTAGAGACCAGGGAGGAACTGATTCTCAGAATTCGATTGACGTTTAAAGTAATGAAGACACGGCCCAACGAAGTGAGACGGGCAACTCAAAGCTTGATGAAACGCAGCAGAAGTTGTATAAACACAAATGGAGGTTATTTTGAATTCCAGAAAGCAGTGAATGTAACTTGATTACCATCTGAATGATTGCCATCAGTTTTTTTTAATTCTGTCATCTTTGAATTATTATTCTATGAATAAATTTTGTTGGATCTTGTAAAATTGTATGATTAATATTTTATATAGGATTTAGGCTATGTGCTACAGAAAATAATGCAATATATCAGGAATAATATAATTTTATAATTATATAATAATATAATCAGGAATAATATAATTTTTTAATTATATAATTTTTATTTTAGGATCACCACTTGATGCATACTGTTTGTGAATTTCCTCATTTTGAAGGTGTTCATTCCAGATATTAGCAGTTTTGAACACTTTATCATGGAACTTACCTTCTCGAATTCATACTCATTCGAAAGCTTATGAAATTGAGAAGTTTTTGAAATATTGAAACCACTATAATCACCCGGATAAAAATCGAGAAAAATCTGTTTGAGATTTGACTTTGAATTTGAAGAATAGCATTTTTTCAAGTTTAAGACCCAATAAAAAACTACAAAATACCTAACAATAAAAAACTACAAAATACCAAACAACAGATAAAATTAAATTAATCTTATTTGAAATGTTTTTTCTTTCCATCAATACCCTTGAAATTGAAATTCGATCAGTAGTTTTCGAGTTATTGAGTATTTAATGACCGGAAGTAGGCATATTCTGAAAATATCGAAAAATCGATATATCTCGAAAACTAAGGTAGATAAGAAAAAAGTTAACCGAACATTTTTTGTCAGAAATGTCGAGTAAAATCTATGGTCAACGGCTGTTACAACCTTGGTGGGACACCCTATATTAGGCGTGTAGTACTTAATAGCTTAAATGGAAGATATCAGTCAATTCTACATGATCATTTTCGTACTGGGTATTGGATGGACTATAATTTCCGTTCTCTCATGGATATTTTAACAAATATATATTTAAATGTTCTTGCCTAGTTGGAGAATCAGAAAAGTTGTCTAAAGTTCAACAAGATTTTTATTGTTTATGTTTAATATTATAAAAATGCCTAACATGTAATATAATATTGAACTATATTTTTTCCTTTGAATTGATCTATTTGAAGCGTTGAGTTTAGGTTATATAAATCGGGCAGTTTTAGTATTTTTTTTATTCATATCGTTATGATTTTTATTTTAATTCATATTATTGAGCTTTCTTACTCATCTACAGTTCTTGTAAAATCACGCTACTTGTCTTGTATTTTCAACTCTTGAAATTCCCGAGCATCATAAATAATTATGTTCCATTTTTTAGCAAAACAATGATACGCTTCCACATGAACATGTTATAAAATGAATAACTGTATACTTATTTAGTTATTTAATAAATAACTGTATACCCATTTATTTATTTATTTTTGTTCTAACTTTTCTTATTTTGTTTTTCAGTAATCGTGTGTTGGAGAAGAGTGACTGTCGGCTCCAGCTGAATAATATTTTATTGTTATTTTTCACAATGGACTCTTATCCAGTTGGGTTGTACAGTTGTTTGTTCTTTATAATAAAAACTTAAACTTCACTTGTTTATTATTTCTAGAACAATATAGATTTACACTAAGGATCTATCGATAAATGACATTCTTCTAAAGCAAGAGCAAGTTTTATTTTATCTATTAATTACACCACTAGATAGATTCAAATCAATCCTTCACATATAGGCTACCTTTGCCTTATCAGTATTTAGGGTAAGTTAAATAAATATCCGTCTAAGATTTGATACGAGCGCCGGGAAATCGTCTGAGAAAGTTAGTGTTGACAGTCTCAGCGTCGGGCTCAGTGGCTGAATTTGCTTCAGTGGTAGTCGGCGCTAGAGGCGATCTGTTGAACAGCTGATCCAGGCCGAATATTCGGCCCAAAATGTTGAAAATGTTCAAATGAGACACCCAGCCGTTGCGTCTTATGTCTTCGCTATTGCCTGTAATCGATTATTCAATACATTGTCAATAACTATTCATTATCAAAGAATACAAATTTGAAACTGTAAATAAGTTTATTTAAATTGGCACTGAGCTCAATATGAATAACAACCAGTAAAGTAATTAGAGAATTGAAGAGCGTAAGACTGGCTACTAACGGGAAGAACATGCATAATACTCAGCTGTCATACATTGTTGTGTCATCACAGCAAAACACTTGAAGCAAAAGCTTTTGAGGTTAGGGTTTTGTTTATTTTTTCTTCGCAGCTCTATTAAATAGAGCTTAAATTATTTTTCTAATCATTTTCTATCAAATTTTGAGGTCAAGTTATTTTTTTAACTAGTAGTTCTGCGAACAGTAGACCTCGCTCATGAATACATCTTTTAATCTAATGAGAAGTACCTATATTGTGAAGATTTAGCCATGTCATCTATCATTTTCTCTATTGAAAGTGCTAGAGACACTGTTTCCAGGGACACTAGACTTATCAAGGAGTACCTTTATATCAAATACATACCTTTTAAATGAAAAATACCAAGAAATTGTCAAAAAACCACAGATTTATTGATACTCAGAGACAGGTTTCGGTCATTATCAGAGATTGACAATGGTGTAATTACCGAAACCGTTATAGGCTATTTCTAAGAGTATCAATAAATCTGTGTTTTTGACAATTTCTTGGTCTTTTTAATTTAATGTTAATAATTACCACAATATCAACTTCTCAAAAAAATTTACCTCTATACCTTTACAAATTTTTCTCTACAACTGCAGTATTGGACTCCAATACAATTAAGATTTTTTTAATAATTTATCCAATTAATTTGTTAAATTAATTTAATAATAATGAGATGATTCAATTCAATTATTCTATCTAATCATGATAATTTATTTTATAATATAATTAGAATAAGAAACAACACTATTAGTATTATCTGCAAAAAAACCTGGCAGGAACGAGAATTGAACCTGGGTCCCGCAATGTGACAGACCACGGTCTAACCGAATCGACCACCATGTGCTCCTAACATTTGATGCGAAAAAGTATGAGAATGAATTGCTGTATCTTCAAAGACACATCCTTTCTGGATTGAGGTTAGTTCGCGGTTTTTTTAAATATTACAAAAAACCAGAGGTTTTATAAAAAATCGTTACACATTCGTTTCTGCACCTTGTTTCAAAGAACTTGCATACCAAATTTCATCCAAATCGGACAATAACGCGGTACAAACAGACAAAAGCCGATCGAGTCGAAACTAAGACCTCAGCTTCGCTTCGGTCAATTATTTTCTATCAAATTTTGAGATTAGATTATTTTTCTAGAATTTGTAATTTTCCAGTGGTTTATTTATTGTTATTGGTTGTATATTTTATGTAAGAAGCCTCTTGCTGATGTACATGTGCATGATAAACAAATATGTATTACATGCATGCTCTACCGTTACTGGTCAGCGTAACAGAGCCAACCTCCTACAACAACAGAAACTTGATGAAATTTACACTCATATCACGAGAAACCAATATAAAAATATACCGTAAAATGGGGTGAATAGCAACAGTTTTGTATGTTTCCATGTTAATAACTGAAGAATACTGATAGTTAAAAATGTTTCTATCATGATTAAAGTTTAATCTTGTGCTGTAGATTCAATATCAGCATCAATAATTGAGAAATAAAATATCAGTTATTAAAAAAACATGAAAAACATGCCTGTTGCTGTTCACCTGCCAGTTGGTGTGAATAGCAACACCGTATGTCTTACCTTGATAATATGCATTCTGTTGCTTTAAAACCATTTATGGGGTGAATAGAAACAATATTTCGCTTTATAGAAATATTTATCTTTAATTATTTTGATTAATCTGATAAGATTGGACAACTTTCAACAATTGTCTCTTCTTCTGCAGCACTCAGCACTGTTTGCCCTCCTTTTGGTTTAATTGTTTCTTTATTTTTAATTTTTTTATGATATTTATACAACACAGTATGGTCCAAATTAAATTTTTTCCCCACTTCTCTGTAGCTTTTGCCTTGCTCGATGTCTTTGATTGCAGCTAACATCACATTTTCATCATATTTTTTGCACAGTTTCGTTCCAGGAACAGGTTTATACACTCGGGGCATTTTAAAAACCCCAACTATCACAATTTGATTTTAAAATAACATAAATAAAATAGTAAACAGTTGTCGAAATACTAAATGAAAGCAGACGGAATCGGTTGACAACATAACCTAAATTGGCACTGTTGTTCAAAAGTTGCTGTTGCTATTCACCCCATTCGACGATTCCAAAGAGGTTGTATCAGAGAAAAAAATATAATTAATTGTAGAATTGAGATATTTTCAAGATTAAAAAACGTGTTTTTGCGTAAAAAATGCAGTTTAAAAAGAAAAATTCCATTGATATTGATATTTCATACACTTTTTTGGTACATGTGAAGTTTTGGAGCATAAATTTTTTTATATAAAATCATAGTCACCTTGTTTATTTTTTTATTCCTTATGTTGGCCACTCTGGATAGCAAAACTTGTTTGAAAATAGCGCCAAGATACTATAGTGACTTCTCAATATAAAAAGAACTGATATTAGATACGCATGTGCAAAAAGGAACGGATTGAAAGTTTTTCCCCAGTTTTGTTGCTATTCACCTGCCTGTTGCTATTCACCTCATCTTACGGTACGATCATTCTAGAACACACTGGCTACAGTACGTTGAAGATGATCTGACTTGCTTATGTGTGAGGAACTGAAAGAGATTGGCAAGTCAGATCGATTACTGGTGGCAAATTGTTGAGGAGGCCTAGGTCCACATAGGGCTGTAGCACTTCGTAAGAAAAAATAATTATTTATCAGTTATTCAATATTATATAATTTGTGATATATTTTTATCTTTATTTGTATAAAACATTCTCAAGTGTGTCAAATCAACCGCCGAAACAATTGAAATAGGGAAGAAGCTTTTTTTTGGAAACAATCAATTCATTTATTTCACCAACAAACATAATACAAAATAACAAAGTCAGATTTAAAAATCTGGTGTGGCGCACTCGCACAACTTTCCTAATTAAAAAATTATTCACCTGACGCTAGTGTTCACGCGCATCACAAGTTCAAAGATGTGAACCAGCTGGTGATAGGACAATAACGCTGGAGATACACGAGATCTGCTATCTCTTCTTAGTGAATGATTTAATAGAATCAACAGTTGCAATCCGTTTGTAATTGAATAATCACATTTTCTCAAATTTCGAGCTTATTTCTATTTCAGGTGAAAATGTTACTGAACATTAATTGTAGAGATTTTCATGCTCAATCTTTTCCACTGAATTTTTGTTTGAATTTTTTGTTTAAATTGTATCTGAAGCCTGATAATTGGGAATCTAAAATCAAACTTTGCATAGATGGTTCGGAGCTCCTTGAATTTTTACAGATATGGGACTAGTGGCAGTTGATAGAGCTTATCAATGACTATTTAAGGTTTAAAATTGTTGGAGCCGTTTTCGAGAAAATCGCGAAAAACCCTGTCTTTGACAACATTTTAGCCGCCATCTTGAATTTGATCGAATTTGTTCGTGTCGGATCCTTATAGTGTAAGGACCTTAAGTTCCAAATTTCAAGTCATTGCGTTAATTGATAGATGAGATATCGTGTACACAGACACACATACACTCATTCACACACACATACAGACCGATACCCAAAAACAACTGTTTTGGACTCAGGGGACCTTGCAAAACGTCTAGAAATTTGGAAATTGGGGTGGCAACCTTAATTTCGGAATGCAATACTTTCCTTACATAGGTAATAGGGCAAGGATAGTAAAAGTGGATAACCCTAGGCATAAGCCCGATTGGGCTTTTAACAGCGTCAAAAGAGCACGGTACCATATAAGAGCATCTGAATAAAAAAAATTAATTTTATTATCAGCCAACCAAGAGCACGAGACAACATAATTATTATCTCTTCCTGAGATATTTTCTTACCAAAAACTCTGTCAAGAACGGCCTGAACAATCTCCCATTTCTCAGCTGGAGTGGCATTTGAATGTGAAAAATTTTCTTTGTCAACTCTGGAACGTCTCAATCTCAGATACTTTTTCTGATAAAAGGAAAGAATCATGTAGAATATTATTTCATAGGTACTTATCCAGAATTTAACTTATAATATTGAAACATTTACTTTTAAACTTGAGTATACTAATTACTATACAATCATACCGTAAATCTTTCGTAAAATAATATTCAATAAGTACCTATTTATATTGATTTATACAAAGTAATATTAAATGTATCAGTAAGTGAATGGAGATTACTATTATTGCTCAAAATACTGATTGAAATGAGGACTTACATCATCAGGAATTCGATTATTGTCAAATTCAGGTATATTTTGTGTCCGCAAATTTATAAATTCCACTTGTTTTTCAAAAGGAGTGTCCAGAACAATTATTTTCCTTCCGAATGGCTGGTCAAGTATCAAGTTGCCTGTAGAGACGTTAGTACAATAATCAGGAAACACTGTATAATAAAAATCCGTTAAAATTCAATATAGTTTCAGAGCTTTTATTTTCAATCTACTGTATTCTGCAAATAATCAGTAGACAGATATGTGGGAAAAATCATGCAAATGGCTAATAAAAGTAAACAGATGTGGGGGGGGGCGAATTAAGGATTACAAGACAGACTATAGCTCTCATCACAACAATGGAGAGTGTGCAGAATTCAATTAATTTGAGTCCACTAGCATGAAGACTCACCAAAATCCAATAAAATTTACAAGCCTAGTGGCCCGAATGTTGCTAACTACAGACTGTCCACTAGCTTTGGAATTTATTATACGGTAATGCTCATCTATGTAATTATTGTAGAGTTATTACCCAATTGGAACGTCCATTTTCCATCAAGTTTTGAAGTAAATGACCAATCAGTTATTTGGCAAAGAGAAACCGTCCAATTAAATTCGTTTAATATTTCATTTCCGCTATAAGCCCACTCTAGAGTTGAATTATGGAGTTGCCATATAATGCTAGCCACGAGAACTTTATCAGAAGTTCTTAGAACTGCGCTGCCCTGGAGTTTTTCTGAAACAAAATATAATATAGGCTATTGATTGACGGTGCTACTACTAATTAAATTGGACATTGGACCGATTAGTACGTCATGTAATATTGTAATATAATTTATAAATTAAAAGGACTCAATTCAGATTTTAGAATAAGTCATGAAACCATGGCGTAGCCTACTCAGTTTGTAAATCACTCTATTTACTACAAGGTGCCATCTTTTATAGGAGGTAGGAAGCATAGAAGCTTACTTGAATATAGAACAAGATTCAGTGCAGTCATAAAAAGGTATCACCAATGATACAGTAAGCATAATTTTTATTTCAGTGTTTTTCCAAAGGTATTGACAAGGATTTTTCAAATTTTGAAAACACTTGGATAAAAATAAGATTGTACAATTGATAAAATTGAGTACTGTAGGCGTATTCTACGGTACTACTCGTTCAAGGTACCGGTAGTAGGTAAACACTTGAACATAACGACTAGTAAGATTACTTTATCTTACTTTAACTGTTGATTCTATTAAATCATTCACTAAGAAGAGATAGCAGACCTCGTATGTCTCCAGCGTTATTGTCCTGTCACCAGCTGGCTCAGATCTTTGTTGATAAGTAGACTTGAGATGCACGTGAACACTAGCGTCAGGTGATCAATTTTCATAACGGCAAGGAAAGATGTGTGAGTGCGCCACACCAGATTTTTACTTTCCTTGCCCTATTGCCATAGGTAAGGAAAGTATTGCTTTCCGAAAAAAATTAAGGTACCCTAATTTCTAAATTTCTATACGTTTCAAGGTCCCCTGAGTCCTAAAAAGTGATTTTTGGGTATTGGTCTGTGTGTGTGTGTGTGTGTGTGTATGAGTGTATGTGCGTCTGTGTTCATGATATCTCATCTCCCAATTAACGGAATAACTTGAAATTTGGAACTTAAGGTCCTTACACTATAAGGATCCGACATGAACAATTTCGATCAAATGCGATCAAATTCAAGGAGCTCCGCCCCATCTATGCAAAGTTTGATTTTAGATTCCCAATTATCAGGCTTCAGATACAATTCAAACTAAAAATTCCAAGTGGAAAATATTGCGCATGAAAATCTCTACAATTAATGTTCAGTAACATTTTCACCTAAAATTTAAAATAACCTCGAAATTCGAGAAAATGTTATTATTTCAATTACAAACTGATTGCAACTGTTGATTCTATTAAATCAATCAATCATTGAAGAGATAGCAGACTTCGTGTGTCTCCAGCGTTATCGTCCTTTGGATCTTTGAATAGTCGACTTGAGATGCAAGTGTACACTAGCGTCAGGTGATAAATTTTCATAACGGCAAGGAAAGTTGTGTG